>NW_016806952.1:534504-557114 GCF_001698545.2 Rhinopithecus bieti | reverse complement strand
AAAAAAAAAAATACAAAAAATACAAAAAATTAACCGGGTGTACTGGCGGGCGCCTGTAATCCCAGCTACTTGGGAGGCTGACGCAGAATTGCTTGAACCCGGGAGGAGGAAGCTGCAGTGAGCTGAGATTGTGCCACTGCACTCCAGCCCAGACAACAGTGCAGGAGTCCATCTCAAAACAAACAAACAAACAAACAAAACAAAAACTTGAAGGTGGTATCACAGTCCTGGATTACAATAGAATTATGTTGTGGGTAGGAAGCACTGGAACTGAGATTTGAACCCAGCTCATTATGACCACAACTAAATTATACAATCATTCTACACTTGTTTCCTGTAAAATCAAGATGCCGAGACTTCATGACTTTTGCAAATATTTCAACAATAGAAGTGACCAATTATGACATACAAGAGCGCAAAAAATGTTTTGCCTACCTTTGTTGTCCTTGTTATATATACCTTGATATCAATTTACATAAACCTCATTGTTGATACTGGAAAAACACCAATTGCCTGCCCAAGTCCCTAGTCATTTTTCAGGGTCATAACTGGTTTAATAGCATAATTAATGGAACACTTAACGCAAATGCCAAGGACAATGCTAAGTGCCTTTCATTATTTCACTTAACTTTTAAAAAAGCCCCACTCATAATCCCAGCACTTTGGATGAGGTGGGAGGATCACTTGAGCCCAGGAGTTCAAGACCAACCTGGGCAACACGAGTCCCCGTCTCTACAAAAAAACAAACCTTGTTTGGATTTCCTTTCGACAACTTACTACATCCAATTAAGGGGAGTAGAGTACACATCTAAAATCTTCCTATTTAACTGATTACCTGAGTTTCATGTGATACCATTAGGACTATCAGTGCCTGTAACTTCCCTTGCTCTAAAACACACTAATAGTAGTATTAAAATAGTCAATGGGGCAGTAACCTGCCAAATAATGAATTACCCCTGGGAAATTAAAGACCTTGTGGCTATAATAACCAGGTAACAATTACACTCAATGTTTTAATCTTGGCTCTGGTTTGCTATGCAATCTTTCATTAAGCATTTAAAAGGTAGTTTTAAAAAATAAAAACCTTGATAACCACCTTTGGAGTAGCTCAGATTATAGAGAAAGCAATGATAGAGGCCAGCAAAAACTAAAACAGGTGTAGTCATTGCCAATTTACTCCTAAAGACATCTTTTTTGTAAAATGTTGCAGATGGGCAAGCTGAAAATTCTCATCTTACAGAATTAAAAAGCATAATGAATAAAATATTAGCTAATAGAAGTAAAAACTATAAGGATGTTCACCCCAACTAGATTTGGTGTTTTTTTAAACATCCAAACATTTAAAACATCATTGCACAGCTTAAGTCAACGTGGACAAATGCCAAAGTTGAAAAATATAAAGGTAAGAAACAGTAAATACCTTCTTTATGCCAATTCCCATGCTAGGTACACTTAAGTTTTTGAGTCTTTCATTTGAGCCTTTTGAAGTTGTCAAACACAATCTGGATAAACAAAACAAAAAACTTGCCCCTCTTTTCCCGTGACTGCCACCATCTTGTTCTGTGGGCACAGAGGGGACCCACAGGTGTTGTGGGCCTATCACAGTAGCACAATATGACAGGCATGGTGGTGGAGGAATGGGCATGCATGATGGCGGCCCCTAAAAAGTGACCACACTAAGCCAGCCCCACAGATCCCCATCTTTTCGGTCTTCCTCCTCCATCTCTCCTCAGTTACACCCCTTATTTTGTTCCTCTTATTTTCTGTGCTACCCTCCCTCTTTTCTCACTTTTCCAATCCTTTTCTCCTTCCTTTCCCACCTTCACTATTTCTGCCACCCATCTCCATACACTTCCCCACACGAGAAAAAATTATCTAGATTATACCAAGGAGAAACCAATGCCATATTTTATTTTCAAAATTATTAGACTTGAACAGTTAAATGACTCAGATGTAGAGCAACCATTGGGTAAATTGTAATTTTTTTATTGGAAAACAAATATACAACTTGGAATGGATTTTGAGGCAAATTGTGCCATAAGCAGATTTTAAGTGGCTAAACAAAGCTTAAAAAGCAAGTAACAATAAAAGAAAATGTTTCTGGTACAGGACCAGCAGTACAAAAAAATAGTGTACGAGTACCTGGATAATACACCCGTTTTGCAATAGTGCAACTTTTAAGTACATATTGTTGACTGTCCATAGTCCACGCAGAGTTACAACTCCACACTTCAACAACAACATGCTGACAGTTCCTAAAGAAAACTACTTTAAAAAAGGCATAACCCAGATGTTCCCTCATTTGACCAACTCCATCTAACTTTAGATGTGCAGAAGGGCTTAGATATATCCAGAGTAAGCCACATGCAACATGTTACTTGATCAATTTTCTAAAATAAGGTTTCAGGACAATGACAGTAAGATAAGGGAAGAAAACATGGAGGAATGAAGTCCTAATTACTATACATGCATATTTTTTTGACAGTAGGGAGAAATCTTTTACAGATAAGTTACAAACAAAGAAATGGCAAATAAACAATTTTGTACAAGAAATTTAACACATTCTGTACAAGGTCTTCACTTTGCTGTCATCATTTGTACAAACTCTTCATAGTTTACTTGACCATCACCATCAATATCTGCTTCCCTGATCATTTCATCAACTTCTTCATCTGTTAACTTCTCTCCAAGGTTTGTCATCACATGGCGAAGTTCTGCAGCACTAATATAGCCATTGCCATCCTTATCAAACACACGGAATGCTTCTCTAATTTCTTCTTCACTGTCTGTGTCTTTCATTTTTCTTGCCATCATTGTCAGAAATTCAGGGAAGTCAATTGTGCCATTACCATCAGCATCTACTTCATTAATCATGTCCTGTAACTCTGCTTCTGTGGGATTCTGCCCAAGAGACCTCATTACAGTTCCCAATTCCTTTGTTGTTATAGTTCCATCACCATCTTTGTCAAATAGTGAAAAAGCTTCTTTGAATTCTGCAATCTGCTCTTCGGTCAGTTGGTCAGCCATGCTGCAAGTGCTGCCGGTTTCCGAGACGCGACCACACAACCAGTCAGCATTCTCGCTCCACTCGGACTCAAGTTTCACTTTCTTAATAACTAAACTTAACTTGAATTTTCTGTATGTGCCTAAGAAGATCCATTTTTTCTTTCATTTGAACTAGGGTTTTCAAAAATTTTGTTCAAATATGAAATGAGATATTAAAAATCAATTGTAACATCTATAAATTAGTTTGGTATTCCTAAACTAAGGTTTAATCATAGTTAGTAAACTGGCACTAAGTTTCTGTCAGTCATTGGGCCAAATACTGAGTTTTGAAGGTATTTAGAGCAGAGCATCTGTGGTCTAAAAGAGCTCAATTAGCCTAAATTCCATTGCAATATTACTATACTTATTCCTCAGATAACAGTTAAAGGAACATAAAAGCACAGTGGCTCACAGGATTTACAAAGTAAAGTTTTAAGGAAAATTGGGTATTTACTGGACTGTTACAGACCTCTGAGCATATGGTACTGTGTCTTCCTCCCTTGAAACTATCTATTATCTTTTTCAAATAAGATACTTCTCACATCATCCTCAGAAGAGAATAATGTTGTCTTCTTTGTGTTTTCTAAAATAAATATATATTTTAAAATAAAGTCTCTATATGGAGTTTTGTTAGGGTGTAGTATTTCTCTTGAGTTTTCAAATTATGTTTTTGTTATACTAAGCTTTTACTTGATTACATAGTCATTTAGTAAAACAGTTTATTTCCTTTCAAAATCAATGTTTATGACTGTACTGAATTCTCTGTATTTCTTTCACTGTGCCCAGGTGGTCATTTGAATTTCTACTGTTAAAATGATGATGTCTTTTTTTGTGGGCATAAGGTTATTTTTATTAACTTCTATGTTAATGCATCTTCTCTAGGGTTGTTTCAGGATAATCTTCTGTTGTAGTTAGTCTGTTTTGCCACATATTCACATGAAGTAAGGCTATTAAGCATAGACAAAATGATATTTAAGGTGATGAAGTTTTGCATTCTTGAATGTGTATAAAATTGTTCAGCAGTGGAGAAATGAAAGGTTTATGTAATTAAATATAAAACCATGTTTTCAGTCTCCTAAATTATGCATGAGTTTATATGATTTCTAAACTCCAACATTTAAAAAAGAAAGAATAAAAGGAGCAATGAAATCATCTAATCCAGCAAAAGTCAGACAATCAAAAAACATTGAGAATAGAAAACTAATGGAATCTGATGGTAGAAAAAACACCCAATATTATTAGCAGTCACAATAATTGTGAATAGATTAGTTTCCCTATAAATAGAAAAAATCATAATGCTGAATGAAAAAACAAATTTTATTTGAATGTTATACATAAAGAAGTGAAATAAAAGACCTCAAATTACTTAAAATAAATGTTTGAGCAAAATGTAATATATAAGTGCATGTAAAATGTAAGGTTTACTAATATTTAATTAAGCCAAAATAAATTTCAGCATTTCAAGATAGAATAAATGGTACAAAGAAATGTTTCTGCATTGACACAAGCTACAATTTATCCAATTATGTAATAGTTCTGATCTTTTACTATCAAGTACTACATTACATTATATACAGCAAAAGTCATCACAAACAAATGAATTAGACAAAATCCACATTACAGAGGGAGATCAATCTTTTTTTTTTTAAATTTCACAATCATGTAGACAGCACTAAAAATTAGAACACAGAGTAAATATATAAATCATCTACAACAAGATTGATGTTAAATGGATGGTTATGTGACAAAGATAGAGACAGACACCTAAGGAGAATGTAGATAGCATACACACAGAGACAGTGTGTGTGCGTATGGGTGTTGAATACTCTGAACCAGGTGTATTTTCATATCACTTCAGAGATTACATTTTAAAGACCTATAGATAATTTAGAAATTTATTATAATGAGAACTAATAGGGAAATGGACTCCCACAAATCTGAAGAATTTAAGGGAAAGGATCTGGTCTTAGAGTTCACGGCCAAGTTTACCTAAATCTCAAAACAGCAAGAGAGGATAAGTTACTATTTCTACAAAATATACTACTAAAACAGAACAAATTTATAAATTTGCTAAATCAAGTCTTCAGAATGTAACAATAGTGTTAGGAGTAAGACTTTAGTCAGATAAACAAAACTCATGCAAAGTAGCTCAATAAAGAGGTAATAACATGTTGAGCTATTTACAAATTCAAATGTTAAAGTCCAAACAGAAAATGGTGAGGCAATCCAAATGGAAAACTTGGCATTATCAAAGTTTGGGATGACTTAAGGGGATAGAATAGTAGCAACCGAGACTGTAGAAAGGGTCTACGCAGTAAAAGCTCAAGCCAGGGAGGGGACCTGGCTTCTGCTTGTTACTCTGCCCCTATCAGATTCAAGGAGAAAAGGGGTGAAATAACCTGGTTGCTGCCTTCTTTTCACTCTGTAGTCTTCCACCAGGCCTCTCATTGGCCAAGTGTACCCAGCATCTAAATAGTTAAGGAACCTGGGACACCTGTTTTGCTGGGTTAGCTTCCTGAGAGAAGAAGCAGGGTAAGAAGGTGAAGGAAGTGGATTTGTTAGTCAGTAGGCAAACGACAAGCATACAATGTTATCTATTTATTGGAGAAGCTCGCGGTTTACTTTCATTTTTTCTTTATAGTGCTCAGAGAGAAATGTATAACACAAATGTTTTAGTATTAAATAAAATTATACAATTACCAAGACTTACACAATTACCAAGCATTCTTAAGGAGGAAAAATTATTCCGTTTTGGAGGAAAAGCTCTAGTTATAAAATCATAATGATATGTTGTATTGAACAAACAGCACGTAATTCTTCCTAACACAATTTCACCTTTTGCCATTCCTTTAGATTTTATTCAACTGTGATAATCTTATTCCACATAAGAACTGAGATAGATTTAGTGGCTTTTCTTCTCATCTTTGGCTGAGAGTTCTATGTTTACTTTAAAGTTAAAAACAATCCTCAATTCAATAATTACAATACTCAATCCCATTTAGTAAACAAAATTTCAAATTTGTCCTACTATTAATTCTTCTACACTCTTGCATCTCAGACCTCCTCAAGCTGGGAACTTGCTTGGGGCCAAGTCCTGCTCACTACTTTGTCCCAGTTAACTTCTACCTCCACCAGCTATCTATTTTTTCACTCTCCAAAAAGGTTGAAGTTGTTGATGGAAGACGGTGATTGGACCTGGCCAGCTTTTCCTTAGCTAAGTGGTTTCCTTCCTTTAAGCCTTGCAGATCCTTAAAGCCGTTTCTTCTCTTTTGTCAACTGTTCTTTTCCCTAATGGAGCCATATCACTTTGCATTCCCCTGACTTAAGCGAATACTTTTCTACACACAAGTAATGTTCAACTCTTTCCTCAACTTCTGGGTACATGAAGGCATAACTTCAGCCTTTTTCTGTTGGGGATTTCTCACTTTCTAGCATCTACTAAAAGTATAGTTAGAATGAATAAGTTCTAGTATTTGAAAGCATAACAGGGTAATTACAGTCAACAATAATTTATTGTGCATTTTAAAATAACAGTGTATAATTGGATTGTTAGTAACACAAAGAAAGGATAAATGTGTGAGGCTGTGGATACTTTATTTACCTTGATGTGAGTATCACATATTGTATGCCTATATCAAAATATTGCACGTACCCCATAAATATATACACTTACTATATACCCACAACAATTAAAAATTGAAAACTTTAAAAACATTTGGGAATTGGGCAACATAGGAAGATCTCAACAGAAGAACACAAGTATTTCACATTGCTTCCAACCTTGGAAAAAATAGATAACTAGTTCTGTATTTCTTCGGTCATTTGTTTCAAATTCCTAATCCCTGGAGATAGATTCTGTTTAAATTTAGGTCCCGTGCCTGACTTTTGACTTTATCTAGTTGGAAAGAGGAAAAGTTCGGTAAAATATACATCAAGGACCCTTCTGCTCAGAGAAGCACTTGAGCTTTCTATCTCACAAAAACTGTATACAATGGGGACTTTGATTACTTAGTGCTAGATGACAGAGAAAGCACAAAGGTATAAGCACTTCTCAATGTTCTGCATAAGTCCTGTTTGCTAATAATTGCATTAGGAAAGGTAAGTTGCTGGGCCAAGCCCAGATGAAAGGAATTGATAAATAGATTATGCTTCTTGATGAGAAAAATTGCGAAGCTCAACGCAATGGAAACGTGAATACACGGATGGAAAGAATGTGTATCCTTCTTTCACAATTTGTCATATGTATATCAATGCACTGTTTTATAGCCCATATTCATTCTTTCACTAGATGTTTTCCAGCACTTATTTTGTATCAGGCACTATACTGGGCAATTAAGATTTAATTACATGTATATAACACAACTCTTATTCTTATAAAGAATCATTTACTCTGAGGAGATAAAGACAGACAAATAAAAAGTAACTGGAATATTATATGCTATGTGTTATGTTAAGAATAGGCATAGTGTTGTAAGACAACATTGAAGGACTAGTGAAGGAGCAATAGTGTTACTTCTGCAAGAGGAAGGAACAAGAGTAAGGCATTTTGGAGGAGATGACCTATCAATGGAGGTTAGAAGACCAGGAGAGCCAGGCCTGGTGGTGCACCCCTGTAGTCCCAGCTACTCAGGAGGCTGAGGCGGGAAGATGACTTGAGCTCAGGAGTTCAAGTCTGCAGTAAGCCATGATGGCGCCAGTGCACTGAAAAGAAAAGAAAAAGGAAGACAACCAAGATGCTCCTTATCATTTATCCTCATCATTATTATCATGTATCCTTACATGTCTCATTTATTATTAACAATAATAATGATAAACGTAAAGACCCCAGTGTGGTCCTCAAAATTAATAGGTGCTCAAAAGTCAAAGCTACCCTTATTAAATAAAATTTACTGAATGTGACAATTAACGTTAAATATTAAGGAGAAATAGAAAAGAATTAAGCTAACACCAAAATCTCCGGCAATGGCATCTGGTAAGCAATTGTGCCAGGAAAAGGAGCAGGGTCCCATGAGAAAATAAGTGGGAAATGCCAAGTAGACTGTTGGGTAAGATGTTCTAGAGCTCAGGACAGAGACTTATACCCAAGTAAAGAATTGTTAGTCATTAGTGTTCAATAAAGATATATTTGAGATAATTCAAATATTAATACAACAACTTTTAAGTTACATTAAGAGATACAAGAAAGGGGGATGGAGGGAAGGAGGGAGAGAAAGATTGAGAGAGAGGGAGAAAGAAAGAGGAAGGGGGGGAGAGAGAGAGAGAGAGAGAGAGAGAGAGAGAGAGAGAGAGACTTGTTCAGGTTTTTAAAAATGTCTAGTATTTGGTTATTTAAAACTAGGTGTGACTCTTACCTCTGAAGCTTTTTTCTGCCCCAAACAGCTTCTCAGCCTCTGAACTATTAATTATATCCTCATTATCTCCATTTCAGCCTCTTCATCATAACCCTAGTTTAGATATCTATAAATTCTTCCATGAATTACTACAGTGGCTTCCTAATTGGCTTTCCTATTCTAATTTCATACACGTTACATACAAACATATTTAAATATGTAACTATCCTCTGTCAAAATGTGTCAAATAATTTCTATTACCTACTTCATAGAAATCTCAAATTCTTAGCATATTGTGAGTTAACTTCACTGACCTTCCATGCACATCTCCACTCATTGTTGGCCTTTCTTTCCAAATTGCCACCCCTTTCCTCCTCACGTGATAATTCTTGCTAATCTTTGAGTTCTTCACTCAAATTTTCTTTCCCAATTTTACCCCAATCCTCTCTTTAGCCTATTCTGGTAAATTCTGGTATTATTTCTTCTGTTATTAAAATACACTTTGTAGTTTGTTGTAGATTAATTATATTTCAATTGCTTTACATCTATTTCTTCACTGCATTATTAGACACTTGAGTAAAAGTACTAAGCCTTTACAGTACTTAGTATAGGAGAGGTTCAATAAATGTGTAAAACATACCAATTAATTAACACAATATTTTATTCTGAATACTCTGTTTAATTCTGTAAGGCAGGGGAATAAAAGCACATAGTCTGATCATTTTAAAATTTACCCCAAATAATTGATTAATTAAAAGTTTATTATATAATCAGAAACTAGTATGTACTCTTAGTTCTAACTAAATGATTTTTTAAAATATTATTTTCCTTGTAAAGATTGAGTTTGTAATTTATACCTTATAAGATATTATCAATGGTCTAAATGGGTTTTGAATTTAAATTACAAATGCTCCTTTAAATATTAGATGTATTACCTCAGATGTCTTCTATTCCGTCTTTGAACTACCATATGGCTTCTGTCACAAAGAAAAACATTGTAGACATAAATCAAAATGTTACGGTATGTTATTTAAATGACACTTTATATATACACCAATTCATACTATGTGTAAAGTATATTCTAACAAAACATTTTCTTCTATTTGTCACCTTATTTTCATTCACAAATGACAACAAAATGAAAAGCCCATTAAGTTAATATACATCAGATAAAACAAAGGTAAATATTACCAAAACAATACAACACTTTCGAAGTGCATTGCTCTTCTTTATTAAGTTACAATATAAAAGGAAATAAGGTGAAACTTTACATTAGTAGTTATAATGTTTATGCCTTAGGCTTTTGTTGCAATATACCTTTAGTTAATGGAATACTTTTCCTTTTCTGAGGATGGTAAGCACAAGTTGTTTGGGGAGTTGAATTTAATTATCGAATTTTATTTTGAAAAATGAGATAAAGTTATAAAACTTCAATTTTTTCTTCATGTGTACAATTTTCTTGAGGTACAGCATGGAGGAAACTTTCTATTGGCAAAGTACATCTGCCCATTTTTGTAGAAATCTACTTACTAAATTTGATGCTAAGTTTTTAAATACTAATACATGTAGGTTTTATTATTTAAAATCTAATTTTAGAATATTTAATATTTTATATCATCTATAATTCCTCTGAAGATTTTATAGTTTAAAAATTATATTTTGAAGGCAAAGTTAGAAATAAGAGGAATTCATTAACTCTTAGAAATATATATTGGCTCTTAGAAATAAGAGGAATTTAATCTGAGATGTCATTAGATTGTAATAGGTTAAGAAACATGGCATATCTGATCAAGCAATTCCTCCTATTTATAAGGGCATAATCATGAAGAAAAATGGTAACTTCCATTTGTTAGCTGTGACTGACTTCTGCTGGGAAACTGGTACTGAAATAAGCTGAACTAGATTGGAAGTTTGGTCTGCTACAGAGGACAGAGCACAGAAAACAAACCCAAACCTTAATCTTAATATGATGAGTGTTTTCTTCATCTTAAAAGAAAAGTGACAGAAACAGACATTAAATTTTAGAGCTTTTATGTTTCATAATTGTAAATTATTTAATGTTATGTGTTATGAAATTTCTATTCCAAATAATGGCCGAGATAAGAAGGTTCCACATTGCTGTTTGTAAATATTTGCCTGAATTTAGGTCTGGTGGAAGGAGTAGTTTAATCCCAACTAATGAAAATTTAAATCGGAAATAAATGTCAAAAAGTAGTTTATCACTTTTGTATTAGTTTTCAATTACCAGGAACATTCTGATATATTGTCAAACACATTTTATCAGAAAAAGGCAACTTACACCTTGGTAGAAATCTAGGTGGGTGTACAGAATTACTCAGTTTCAAGGTTCCTTATTAGCTTGTTATATTGCTATATCATTGTGTTTTCTGCCTCCTGTTTTAACAAGTAGTCCATTAAAGGCTTAAAAGTAACAAATGTGTAAGAAAAATTGTAGAAACAGACTTTAAAATTAATGATTATGACTCTGACAGTTGTTAGTGAAGGTGAACTAAGTTGATAAACTGATTGTGTCAGGAGTGTGCACATCTGATCCTCACAAACCTGAGATTGTCACTCCGTATGAGTTTGTGACTTCTTGAAGCATTTCATTTTAAAGAAAAATAATCAAATAGTTACCATATAATTATTTTTTATTATAAATAATATGTTATATGAATAGTAACATGATGCCAGACGAGATGATTCTTTTGTGCCTTAATGTTGGCTAAAATACAAACCCAATAGATACCTGACAGTTAAGTGAATATTAGGAAAGCTTTATATGCAGAATTTACAAAGCAAATGACAAAAAAAAAAAAAGTGTTGCGTTTTCTACAAGATTTAAGTTACAAAAATAGATCAGATTGATGAGAGGAGAAAGTATTTTGGGGGAGACCTTTTAGAGAGAGCTGTCTTAGAATGTGAATTTCTAAGAGGAGAGTGGTCTCTCTCCTTTTCTTTAGGTTGGCAATGCAGTTGGACCACTCATAGTTCTGAAGTATATTTCTTGAAGGCATGAGACACAGGTGACAAGCAGCTGACTTATATAGAAATCTGAATAATAAGAAATGGGCTAACCTACTACTTTGAATGTGAAGAGAGCAGCTTTTTTGTGGTCAGTCTGGAGATGCCTATCATAGCGGCCTGAGTTTGTAACCCCAGATTCAGTCTTTCTCAGGGCAAATGATGTGTGGGTCTTTCCTGTAGACAGTGTTTGGGGTGTGTATAAGGAGGACAAGCATGATTCATGGTTTTGCTGAATAAGGTTACCTGGAGGAGTGAGGAACTCTGACAGCAACAACCGACAGGTGAACATTAGACTTCTAGAAGTTAAAGGAGTAGTTGAAAGTGACTACCTAAAAGGGATTCAATCACCAAAGTCAAAGGAACTATCAGATGGAAATCTCCAGCAAAGGAATCTCTAAAGGACTCTGAAGAGAAAGAGTTACCAGGCACACAAAGGAGTGTAAAGGCAGCTTGTAGTAAAACCTGTTTAAGCAAGACCTGTCTTGCCTTTTATCTCTTCTTATCTTCCCTTACACTCCCTCCACCATGCCTCTCATCCCCACACCCAGTCTCAATCAGAAGTTGATTAGAAAATTAAAACATAATCAGAGAAGTTAAAATTACCTTTTTCCCCCCATAAGCTTTCAGGTAAAAGTAAGCTCAAGATAGGAATAAAAGGGGAGATTAAATCAAATTTGTACTGTTGAGAATATCTCACATCAGATATCAGACAAGATGGTATTTGTTAGCAAATGTGACTGAAGCATCAAATACCTCAAGCAAGATGGTGTTTGTTGGCTAATGTGACTGAAGCATCATGTATTAACAAAGAATGCCAGCAAAAAGGCTTTATTGCCATGGCTGTGCTGTCATTTTCATCTAATGGACACAATGGGTAACTCGCAGTTGAATAAATTTTAAATCAATAATGGAAGACAAAGAACTAATTTACATGTTGTTTATTTCCTCAGCTAGTCTTGTTCAAAATACAATTAATATATTATATGATTATTTGATTTTTTGACGTGGTACATTCTTAAAAATAAGAGGAAAAAAAAATCCTTGGGTGCCAGAAAGGAAGAGGAAAGCCATAGCTGAGGAGACAGCATCCACGTGGAATTTTAGTGATACTGCATCAGGTACCTGCATACATAGGGAATGGACTTTTGCTATTCTTGTGAGCCAGAGTGAGTCAACAGGCCATGTGTGCATGTGACGTACATGTGCTGGAAAGCAGGGGCTTGAAAACAGTTTCCCTAAAGCTCAGGTCAGGAAATGAACAGTTTACTTTGTACAAGTTGAAAGAAATAGTCCACTGGCCCACTGCTCTATAAATGCAGCACAAAAATGGGCAACAAAACTTCAGGAATGATAGGAACAGAATCAACCCCATATTCAGAGCTCTTAGCCTGTATCTTGTAAGAGCATTATATTAATTTTATAAAATTGTCATTAGAATTATATAAATAAATACCAGTAAGGATCCTGGAAATATGCTTGGCATAGAGAATGTCTTAAAAAAATAGTTTCTTTCATGCAACAAATTGCTGAATTAATTTCATATAAATCAAATATTTATTTCTGCAATAATTATCTAATAGTGATTTTTCATATTTCAAAATTGGCTTACTGCCAAATATTTATAAACATTGACCACTGATACAATATTTGATGAAATGTGAAAACACACAACATATTTAAAGTACATATTAAAACATAGGCAGTGCCTCTGAAGCAAATCTAATTATTACCTCAGTAATAATGCCACCAATATCAATCCAGAAAGCTATAATTTAATTTTTATTTAAAGTACATTACTGTAGGTGGTTTTATCTGTTTGTTAATATACACTTCTATGTCTTCTATCTAATCTTATCATAGAATAGTCTTACATTTAACTTTGAATATTGTTATAATCGGCATTGTTGGCTTGTCTAACTTTTATAAAGTTTTGTAAAATGCCTTTAGTACATTTTTGATATTCATTAAGTCAGTAGGAGCAGGTCATTGGATGGAAAAATTACAATTTGGTTACATGTGTCTAAAACTTACTTTTTTGATTGACTCACAGTGATACATTTTAAACTATTCTAATTTCTATCATTATAACACAATCTTCATGCCATAAAGACTTAAAATATCATCAAGTTCTTAAATATTGAAGAAATACCAATAAGATAATTTTCTTTGGATTCCAAAGGTGAAAATTTTAGACTTCATTACCTATATTAGTTTAAGTATTCGCCCATAGAATTAGAACAAAGACTCTTACCTTCCTGAATTTGAAATGAGGAACAGCATTTACACTTGATTTTAGAATGTATGCCAAAAATAATTAGCTTCTGTAACAGGGAATGACTCTGAATTTATTGGAAGCCGTGACTATAGCATAGAAAAGTATAGCAAAAGCAACAGAAATTCTAATGTTTCAAGGACATTAAGCTCTGACTCAGTCCTCAGAAATGAGGTCAGGATTTAATTTAGACCATACCCTAATCTTGAGATTTAATATGGTCTCAGACATTCTATAATATGGAAATCAAACATAAAATTCAACCAGTAATGTCAGCACCTTTCCGATGTGGGAGCAACTATGTACATAAAAGTTTGAATGAGATGTAAGAATGTTTTTTTTTTTTTTTTTCTTTTAAAGTATTCTATTTCTGGTCATCTCTACTCTTCACTCTCTTTATTCTGTTCTTCACTGATGGTCGTACTTGACTACTTTTAACTAAGGTCTTATACAGTTTTGAAACTTGGAGGCTATCCATCACTGTATATAGCTCACATGTATATTCATGGCCTCTACTTCATTATTTTATATGCATACATATTTGTTTTTCAAAAATTACATTAAATTCCTTTGAGGAAACTTATTCTTTATGTGTATTTGCCCCAAGAAACTCATAGCATCTCTTACAATATAGTAGACATTCACATTATGCTACAAAAATAACAATCAATTCACAGGGCACTAAACCTGGGGAAGAACATTTTTCAAAGGCATGTTATGTGTTCTCCTCTTGGTAGTAAGGTGTATTGAGGAGATGGGTCCCATACTGGGGTCCTTGTAAGAAATCAAAGATTGTTCTGTCATGCAGCTATTCAGAACTGGAGTGGGTCAACAGTTTACATATATTTTCTAGTTCATTCAGATCTAGGTGTTAGCAGCAGAACTTCTTTATGATTCATGAAATTCTAATGTCTACTGAAGGATTGGTTTTTATCTTACACCTTTTATACTGTAAGATTTTCATTTGTTTGTTTCATCTTGTTTTTCTTGTATTTCTTAATAAATTCAGAATGAGGGCAACTTCACAGTTATTCAGCACATTTAGTGACATAGAGACATTTACCTACTCATCCCTAGTCACAAATATACACAGATATTTAGCAAATTGTATTATTTATTGATGTTCATTTTCATTCTGCTAGACAGAATGAGAAATGCTGGGCTAGGGGTCAAAAATGTTCTCATAATGTTGAGAAACATGGGCACATCATTTGATAAGAATGTCAGGGAAAACTGAATGAATATTATGACTTGTGAAGGCTTTTGAATGACAGTAAGGATTTGTTAGAGAGTAGCATAGAAATAGAACTATACAAATGAATTTCAGCCCACAGTAAGAGCTAGAGTAAACATTTGGAGGTGAAAACATGATGACATGTAAAAGAAAGAGCAAACAGTCTTACTCAACTGGAGGATAGAATTTGAATATTGTAGAAAATACTAGATTTTATCTTATATGTAATAGTTCTTTGGGAGGCCATTTCTAGTTCTTTCATTCTTTTTAAGACAAGATCTTGTTATGTCACCCAGACTGTAGTGCAGTGGTGCCATTAGGGCTCACTGCAGCCTCTACCTTCCAGGCTCAAGTGATCCTCCCCTCTAGGTCTCTCCAATAGCTGGGACTACAAGCACACACCACTTTGTCTGTCACTTTTTTTTTTTTTTTTTTTATTTTTTTAGCCTTTGGTAGAAGCAGAGTCTCACTGTGTTGCCTAGACTGGTCTCAAACTCCTGGATTCAAGCGATTCTTCCACTTCGACCTTCCAAAATGCTGACTTTACAGGCATGAGTCAGTCGCCTGGCTCATTTTTATTTATTTTTAGCCAAGAACTGATAAGCTATGGTCTGTGCACTAAAAAATATGAATATGTCAGTGGAATATACTGCCATGCTTATTTTTATTTGACTGAGAACCACAGAAAGAAGTACATTTTATATTATCAGTATCTTGTATAGACATATACATGTAACACAAAAATTTACATATAAATTACTTATCTATACTTATAAGAAATGTTTTTACCTCTGTTGTTATTCTGTTGTCTTATATTTTGTTCTATATCATTTCATTTTAAATTATTTTGTGGTTATACATTGGGTCATAACCACCAGTTTGAAAACCCCTGGTATTGGGTATATAAGTATTAAAATGAATGAGTTTTCAGATAAGAGGAATAGATAAGAAATAATTACATTAATTCCCCCAAATTAAGCTTGTCTACATGTGAATGGAAAAACTAAAGAATGCACCAATGTGAGAGAAATTGAACAGGGAGTATCCATGAGGATATCATATGAAAATCTGTGAGGATAATGAAGTTGAAGATAGAGGAAAGAATTCAAAGTTCTGGGATTTGGGGAATTATCAAATTCAGAGAGAATAGTTGATTGTGCTAGAGAATCAATGTGGAAGCTATATGAGCAGGTAGGTGCTTAGATGTTGAGTTCGTTTTCAGATACATGATCTAAAATATTGATGGTCACTCAGATAAAATTCAAAGGATAAAAATGAAAGTAAGGAAACAAAATGTGATAGATAAAAGGAATATGATTCTCTCCTAAATAAAACCCCTAAATTTCAGTGGCTTCAGTTTACTTCTTCCTTACCTCATAATCCAAAATGGTATTCTGGTGAGGTTGCTCCCTTCCAGAGAATAGTGATTGAGGGACTAAGGCTCCTTGCTTTGTGTGACTTCTCCATCTTCAACATATGCTTATGTTGTCCTGGAAGCATTATTCATTCTAGCCAAAAGACAAAACAAAACAAAACAAATCCATGTATGGATAGTTTTAGGATCAGGATTGAAAAAGATGTTGATCAATTCTATCCACATTCTTTTGACCAGAAAAGTCATTAATTTTGAGGGAGGCTGAGAAATGTCACCTACATGGGAGCCCAAAAGAAAGAGGAAACTGAATTTGGTGACTATATACTACATACTAGTATCTTCCATCTTGTATTACTTTGGTAGGGCTTCCATAACAACATACCACACATAGCGTGGCTTAAGCAACAGATAATTGTTTAGCTCCCAGTTCTGGAGATTAGGCTTTCAAGATCAACATCTCAGAAGGATTGGTTCTTTCTGAAGGACGTGTGGGAGACACATTTTCCATGCCTTTCACTTAGCTTCTAAAGGTTTGCTGAAAATCTTTGGCATTCTTTGATTTGTAGAACAATCATTCTAATATCTCCCTTTATCTTCTTCATATGTCTGTGTCTACATTTCTCCTTTTTATAAGGACACTAATCTTGTTGAGTAAAGGGGCACACCCTACTCCGGTATGATTCCATCTTAATTTAACAAATTACATCTACAAGAACCCCATTTGCAAATAAGATCCCATTCTCAGGTACTGGGGGGCTAAGTTCTACAATTTTCAGGGGTAAAGAATTCAACTCTTAACACATGTAAAGAGAAACCTGAAGTGCTAAACACAGAAGACATGGAGTCACTCGAATGCATATGAAAGACTAATTTCACCAAGGAAATATTTGGGGCAGAGTTTTTGGGAGTGCTTACAGTAGAAGCATGAGGAAGAAGACAAAAGTAAACAAATACCCTCATCAGTGCCAGAGTTGAAGGTCAGATGAGAATATTCCAAATGAGAATGACAGAGTCACAGAATCAAGGACAGAGGGTTGCATTTGAGGAGAGTGCTTCCTAAGGGAGGAAGTCACCAGTGCCAATTGTTGGAGTTGCTGTGCAACTCATGGCCAGATTTGTGTTCAGTATTTTCTTTGTATAATGAGAACATTCTCATACAGAGAACAATAGCTTGCCCAACATCTTTTAATAAGCTACTTGCAAAATTGAGATTGGCAGTGAAAGCTCACAAGTCTGAAATAAGCCAAGTTTCTGGCTCCCTAATCTATATATACCACCTGTCTGTTTTTGCTGGAAGAAACAGTGAGAGAACACACACTTGTCTCTATAGGATTTTAACTTGTGAAATGTTTTGGATTGCCTATTTAATCTTTCTGTTATTTTTTTCAGGGCCAAAAAGTTTATCTGGATCTATTTCATGGCAAATCAGGATCTACAAATTAATGTAGTATGGTCCTGTTATTGCATCAGTGTCTAGGGAAGTAGCACAGCTTATGGAAAGCTTGCCAAACTGGACATGTTTCCTAGGCTCTTGATTCTTACCCCAAGTATGTGACCTTAAGCAGTCAGATAAGCACTGTGAATTTCCATCTTTTATGTGTAAAATTAGTAGAAAAATGTCTAAGATCTAGGATCATCCTTGATGTTATCCCCCCTCCTTATGTTTCATACCTGGATTAAATAAACTGAAAGTCTATATGACATAAGGTGCACTATTCTAGGCATTCTCACATACATTGTTTAATAATCTTTTAAATTTGATTGATTTAATAGTGAGAGATTATCCTCTACAATGTATATTCATAGAGCACAACTTAAAATTGATAGACTGGTGTAAAATTTAATCAAAATATTTTTCTGTGTCATTCCACCATGTGTAATGAAAGCAGAGTGCACTACAAATACAGAGAGAAACAAACCTTTTTAAGCCAGTGTTCAGTGAGGAGCAAGATTTGCATAACTTTTTTTCTACTCTTGGCACTACAAACCTGCAAGTTCAAGTTGTTTATATAGCAATACCTGGAAGGATTCCTTCCTTACCTTAGGACTTTAGGTAAATGTCCAAACAATCTGTAAAGGATAATTGAACCTGTATTCTTAAGTTACAACTATCTATAATTTACTATATATTAATTTTAATATATGTGTTTATTTATAATGATACGTATGGATGTCGGCACATTGTTTCGTATATATGTTTATGTGTGTGTGTGTATAAAACTTCCATAAATGCTATGAAATCGCTTCTCATAAAAAGATTTACAGCAAAACAATAACATTAACCTATATCTGTTTTTTCACTTTAGAGAGTTTAATTTACTTTAAGAAAAATATAATTCACAGAGCAATTTGGGTTGCAACTTTAGCATTCAGTCACTTCAAATAATTTATAATATATGATGTTATTTATTCATAAGAAATACCATCAGATTTGTAGCAGCTGTTGCTGTAAAAACAGAAAAGTTTGTGGGTTTCAAAGTAACAGGCACACATGCCCTGCTCCCTGGCAGTGCCCCAAGGCAGATGGTGAGCCTCAAGGGAACTGGCTTAATGGTGCATACTGAGTTTTAAATACTGGGGTTTCTAGCCACTACAAATATTTTCATGTCTTAAGGATGGCACAAAAGCACAGACCCCTAAATCAAAAGGACCATGAAAACTTTCTCACTGGGTATCTTGGATGTAGCTGGTGTGGATTGAGGACTGGTGCTTGAAAAGGCTACTCCAGTATCTTGACATTAAGTCTGATTCTTGGACCTTTGCACAACTCTTGGGTATAAAGCCTCAAGAATAACATGAAGAATGGATTAGGGTTCTGGATTTCTCTTGAAAGGAACAAAATGATATAAATATATAAATATTTTCAGTTTACTAGTCTTTGTATTGAGATAAATTGCTAGCCGGGGACTCAGGGAATAATCTGAGTTCTATTCAGCTCATACTGATCCTCCTTTGTTTGATGGCATTACTGGTTAATTATGTTTCAAGAATCATTTCCTTCTTTTATTTTTTGTGCCTCTTGCTATTTTTGTAAAGTTCTTGCTAGTGACACCCATATATGCTCATAATTCACTTCAAATGTTGAACTGTTGCCAGTTGATTTCCAGAGCAGTTTTATTCCTCCAGTACTCCCAGTGAAAGGAGGGTAGCTAGGATGACTTGTTAACAATGGTATCTGAGTGAGTTTTGTGAGTTTTGTTGGCTCTGCAGCTTTTTCTATAACTTGAGTAGAGTGGTCAAAATATACTCACCCTTTCATATGATGTATGAAGAAAACACTGATTCTTCATTTACAATAACTGATCCAATTTTCCTGCCTCAGTCTCCACCTCCTAATTTAATTATGGGGAAAACTAACCTTAAATTTGCCAGGTTATGGTATTATTGGCCCTTTCAGTTTAAATAACTTCTGGGTTATTTGGGCTTGGTCTTTCCATTTCATTCCTGTCTGCCAAATTGGATTTCTCTCAAACATGTTGCCTATGTAAAAGAACTGCCAAACAGAAATGCACCAGAGACTTGTTAAAAATGATGGGAGGAGTTTATCCAAGACTCTTGCATTAAGAGTCAAAACTACGGGATAGGGGAGAGTGAACTCAACTCCATTGAAATAAAAAGTGGGAGGATGTTTTAATGCTAGGTTGAACTAATAAAAAAATTACTGGAGGACGTTAGGGAGGAGGTTAGCCAGTGTGATTAGGTTATCTGTGTTTGCTAATTGGCCCTTATGGAAGACAGGCTCCTTTCCTCCCACAGAGATTGGTAGACATCAGCCTGATCTTTCTTAATGAATACATTTTAAAGAGCTAGCTCCCAGATCCCCAGAAAGACAGTCTTAGCTGTAGAAAATTTGCATCTCAAAAGGGCAGAGGAAAAAATTAATAACTGCAAGTTTTCTAAAGTAAATGCTCTAATAAAAGGGAAATCAGGGGCCTAAGGTCAGGAACACACCTGTCTACTGTTTGGTCAATTTGAGGGGAATGTTACAGTCGCCTTGGTCACCTGGTTTATATGTGGAGTGATTGTGACTACACAATGGTAAAGGGGAGGGGAATCTCTGCTCCACAGGTGACCCTTTAAGTTTTGTTGGTTTCTGCTGCCCCAGGTCTACTGTGTATAGGATGCTGTAGTGTGAGTCCTCTCTGGCCATGAACGCCGCATTCTGATCCTGTGCAGGAGTCCCTTTTTTATTATTGATTTTGATGTCAAATTTCTTTACGCTATGCTATTTTCATCTTTGTTTCAAACGTTTCTAGTCCACTAACCCTTTTATTATTCCCAAACTTCTCACCACAGTGGAGGGAATTGCTAGTTCCTCTTCATGCTCTGCACGATGATGGAAAATGAAAAACAAAAAACAAAAAAACAAAAACATTGCATCAAAATCTTTTAATCCAGCCACCTGACCCCAAAATCCAACTTGCTGTGTCTCCATGAGAAGCTTCTCTTTGAGTATTGGAGATTTCCAGACTGTGGATTGGAAGATTGGACACTCTGCCTATCACCAGCACTTCTTAGTCATCACAAAGTCGGCTTAGATGTTTCCACCTACCCCTCCTTATGTAGTGTGTCAGATATATGTCACCTATCTCTGGTTTCCACACTCCACAATGTCAGAGAAGATAGAATTTCAAGTTTTGAGCATTTTTCTTCCTTCTATTACAGTGGAAAAGTTGATGAGGAACATGAAATATCAAGAGAGAAATGAAAAAAAAAAAAAGATACTTTGAAAATAATGTAACCATTAACTCTTTTCCCTTTCTTGGTGATCTTCATACTGGGGCAAAATATGCTGTCACACATTCATCATTCCATACACACTAGTGAGTCCACTTTTCCTAGAAAAATACAGTCATGCATCACTTAACAATGGAAGTATGTTTGCAGAAATGTTTCCTTAGGCGATGTAATTGTTGTGTGGACATGATAGGGTATATACTCACACAAACCTAGGTTGTATAGCCTACTACACACCTATGCTATATGGCAGAGTCTGTTGCTTCTAGGCTACAAACCTGCACAGCATATTCCTGTACTGAATACTGTAAGCAATTATAATATAACAGTAAGTATTTGTGTGTCTAAACATGGAAAAGGGACAGCAAAAATACAGTATAAGAGATTAAAAAAAAAAAGGTTCACCTGTATAGGGCACTTACCATGAATGGAGCTTGCAGGACTGGAAGTTGCTCTGGGTGTCAGTGAGTAGTGAGTGAATGTGGAGGCATAGGACATTACTGTACACTACTATAGACTTTTAAAAGGCTGTACATTTAGGCTACTCTAAATATATTTAAAATCTGTTTTCTACAAGAATAAATTAGCTTACTGTAACTTTTAACTTTATAAATAATTATTTAACTTTTGACTTTTAAACACAGCTTAAAATACACATTGTACAGCTGTATAAAATACCCTTTTTTATATCCTTATTCTATTAGCTTTTAATTGTTTCTAAAATTTTAATGTTTACTTTTTAAACTATTTAAAAAAAAGCTAAGACATGAGCTCACACACTAGCCTAAGTCTACCCAAGGTCAGGATCATCGGTATCATTGTCATCCACCTCCACATCTTGTCCCACTGAAAGGTCTTCAGGGACAGTAACATTCATGGAGCTGTCATCTGTGATCTGTGATATTCTCTTGGCATTCTCCTAAAATACTGCTTGATTCTGTTTTACAGTCAATTTTTAAAATTATATATAAATCAAAGATATGCACTCTAAAATAATAATAAAAAGTATAGGATAGTAAATACACAAACCAGTAACATAGTTGTTTATTATCAGTATCAAGTGTCATGTACTGTACATATTTTATGTGTTATACTTTTATATGAATGGCAGGGCAGTAAGTTTGTTTACACCAGCATCACCACGATCATGTGAGTAATGTGTTGCACTGTGACTTTAGATGTCTAGAAATGATATTTTCTTAAAGTTTAAATTAGACTACTCAGAGTGAAATGTGTATAGTTAATTACTTAAATAGTGAGAATGTGTGATTTTAAAATTCTACATATATGTGAACACACAAAATTAAATAATATCTTGTATTTTCAATGATATTTTTGTTTCAGTGACTTTGGCTACCCGTGAAGATATATGTTTAGGTGCTATATGTACCATTAGATGTCATCTTGAATGAATCATAACTAATAATAATAGCTAGTAAATAACTATTGATCAAATTTTAATAAAATGATGCAAAGATATTTACAGAGGCCAACAGCAAAATAAAAATGAAATTAAAAGCTTGTCCTTTTTTATATTAAGAAAAAATAATGATCTGATATTAAGCATTTTATAACACTTTTCCCTTTTCT
>NW_016806952.1:518358-533947 GCF_001698545.2 Rhinopithecus bieti | reverse complement strand
GTCAATTTTAGCTATTTTAAAACAGAGCCTATTTTAACATTATTTCAATAGTCCCACTCTTTTATTGGAAACAATGTACATAAAAATTTAAGACACGCTTTTGGGAAATTGTGTAACTTTTACACAATTTACTCTGGCCAATGTTTTAATTATTTAACAGTAGAAAATGCTTTTATATTCTCTATTTTATCTTTTATTTCAATCATGCATGTACTCAAAAGAATTGTATCACATCTTTGCTAAGTTTTTTATTAAAGAGAAAGGTATTGAGTGCCTACTATATGTTGGACACTTTTTCTTGGTATTAGTATATAAAGGAGGGAAAGACCCTGCTTGTTTGGGATGAAAATAAAATAAGGAAACTAGAAAATAATATGTATAAACTAAAATATATAATAGAAGGAATATACGGCTATTTTAGAATGGGTGTCAAAAAAGTCTCTGCTAAGTCCATTTAAGCTGAGAAAACTAGGATGATGAGTAACCATCACGTGAATACATGTGAGATGCATGTACCCAGTAGATGAACTAATGCGAAAAGCCTTAGGAGGAAAGGACTCAGCATGTTGGAGGAACAGAACAAAGGTCAGTGTGACTGAGCCAGGATGCAGAGACAAGGAATGTTGGAAGCTAAGTTCAGCCTGGTTGACTTACTATTTATTACTCTTCACTATGTAACAGTAATAACGCTGTCCAAGCGATGTCAATGGGGCTGTAGGTACTAGATCTTCTATCTTTGAACATAGAGGGCATTTCAGCCTCAAAGGCACAGAATTAGGAGATGTTACCAGCTCTCTGAAAGATATGAGAGGACTTCATAGAGTAGATACATGAGAGATTACAGCCAAGGACATGATGCTACACATATTCTTCCTGACTCCTTGGATGACCTTCTCCCAACCTCTTGTCAAGGTAAGTTGTTGGGAGAGGTAATTGGGAGAACTTGAACCTGGAGAGTAGTTGAGAAGAGTTGCTGTGGAGAAAAGGCATTTTTCTATTTTAGTCGTGTTAATCAAAATTATTTTATGGTGAAACTAACAAATGTTCTTTCAATAAAAATTATCCAGATTCATTAAGACAGATTGTTAATATTTTTCTTCTAAGTTGCATAAGATTAGTGAAATGCTGAAGGTTTTACAAAGGGAGTCATGGCACCAGTACCAATACTCAGTCCACTTTTGCTGAAATAAATGCATCAATCAATAAGTAGTAATCAAGCATCTAATCTATGCAAAATAGATTGACAAATCCCTGCTTTGCAGAAAATTATCCTCTATTCGGAGAGAAATAATATAGGCCAACAGAAAATGTAATTAACACTGAGTTGATTCAATATCATTATACTTATCACCCACTTCATAATAATATCAAAAATAAATTTATTGAGCACTTACAATGTTCAGAAATGCTTCTCAGTGCTTTTAAGCACAGACCATGTCATCTAATCTTCACAATAATTCTATGAGGTACGTAGAAGGCATTATACCCATTTTATAAATGATGAAACGGGGAGACAGAAAAAAACAAGAAAACTGCAGAACTGACAAAAAGAAATGCAATAGGAATTGAGAGAGGAGAGGGCCCTATTAGCATGAGAAGTGAAAGCAGCTTTGATCTGGGGCTTCAAGTACAGGTGGATTTCTGAAAGGGGGAACTGGGTAAGGGAAAGGAGAGAAGAGGAGGGGTACATTCTGGGCTGAAGGAGTTTCTCAGGACAACTTTTGGAGATCAGAGATCAGATCTCAGGTGTACCAGAGAGGAAGGATCTTGGAGGGTAGTGCATTGAGAGATACTGAGGCGTTCACCTTTGCAATTTTTTGTATGAGGCTGTGTTGAAGAGTCAGAGTTAGGAAATTACTACCATGGTTTAGAGATGGTATGACAAGGATGGGAATTAAAGTGGAGTTACTGGGTCTGGAGATGAGGTAGCAGATGTGGCCAGGGAGCTGTGCAGGGAATAATCCATAGGCTTTCAAAACTAATTTGATGTGAGAGCTGCTCTGGCTCTGGTTGTGAAGCACTGAGTTGCTTAACAAGTGACCACAGGATGGAGCTCTCCATTAAGTAGCATACAATGGCATCCCGGGTTTTTCAGTAAAAGGGATGAGAGATAAAAGACAGGAAAGATTTGCACAAAGGTTTATGAAAATAAGGTCCAATAACTACAGTAAATAAAAAATAATAAAAATAAGATTCTAAACAATACAAATTTCCACAAACAACCACTAAAACACATCTCCTGAAACAAATCAAGCACCAGAATGTGAGTAGAAATATATTTGTACTTGGACTAATGATCATAAAACTATATATATAAAGGAAAACTGTATATATGTATATGTGTGTATATATATATACACACACACACACTTTGATGTGAAAATTTTTATCTAGGAATTTATTGTAAATTAAACTATCAATGGTAATCACAACTCTGTGTGTGTATAAATGAACATACCTATGTTCTGTACAGTGCTACTTTAATGTAATTTTAAAAAATGATACCTAAATGGTCAATGATAAAAAATTGGTCAAATTAAATGAATTATTATATAGTAATTTAAATTACATTTTCAAGAATATTTAATGACTCATGCTATTTCTAAGAGATATTAAATACAGAAAGAGGAGTTTATTAAGCATTATATAAAGTATGATCCATATTTAAAATTTATATTTTAAACATGAGTATGTGTTTTTACATATGTACAAACATATACACACATATATGTATATATCAATGTGATTTGAGGGCTATAAACCAGATTATTTAAATAGATTGTCTTTAGATTTCTGGGTTATGGACAAGTTTTAGTTTTAGTTGTTTTCTAATTTTGTGTCAGAAAGATTCTCTAATAAAGCATGGTTAAAAATAAACTTTATTGTGTGTAAATTATAAATTACAGTACTCCTATAATTTAGTTTAAAACTTGGTCACAAATAATACTGAAACTCAGCTCTATTAATGTAATTGAAGCCTCCCTCAGGAGTTTGTACATTCAACCTAGTCGATTTTAACTGCAGGTATGACTGCTCTTTGGCTACTTTGAGATTCTGGAATGATGTCAGGAAGACAGCTGTGCAGCTGTGCTGCTACAAACTGGCCTTGACTTGAAATATCCACCAACTGGACTGCTGTACTTGAATTTATCCTAGCAGGATTTTTTCCTTGCCATTTGTGACAGTTAAACAAGAATGTTCTGAGCATCTGCTACATACTTAGTTCAGCTATAAAGTTAGCTCAAAACACAGGAACTGTTTATGACCTGCTTTTATTTGTTTATTTTAGTGAAAGAATGCTGTGGGCCTAGGAATTTGGGTAGCCTAAAGTCACCTGATTCTGTTTTATGCCTTTCAATTTCAGATTTGGGGAGATGCTGGATATAGAGTTATGAAAAATATGCCTCCTTAATCTAGAATCACATTTCAAGCTTACTTTATATTTAAGGGTTATAGCCTTTGTAATACTATATCTTGGTTCATTTCCTAATAGCAAGAATTGTTTGCATATTAACTGTGCTGGGCATTTTTTATGTGTTATGGCATTTAATCTTCCCCAGGTTTATGCCAGACAAATATAGTTAAACCATTTTTTTGTAAAAGAATTATAGCTCAGAACTGATAAATAACTTGCTCAAAATTACATAGCTACTTACTTGGTGAAAAGAGAAGAGTTCTGGATTTATGCCTATCTACATCCAAGCTTCTTTGACTTCTGCCAAGATTCCTTGTAAACTCTTCCCCATGTCATTGTTAATAATTCCACTTTCTCCTCCTTAGTAGTGAACATCTCTTGAGATCTTTTCTTCCGTCTTTTTCTGATATTTCTTGTTGAACTGAACCATTGGTATTGCTTTTATTATTCTTATATGGTTAACTTGCACAGGCGATACTATTGCTCCAACTTCTACACTTAACTTCAACTCTAACCTATTACATATGTTTAGGTGAATTAAGATTTTAAAAGTCAAACATTGTGGTGGACAGTGCAAAGGTGCTCCCAATGAGCTTGCCTCCTGGTATCCACCCTATCGTGTAATCTTGTCATCCAGAGTGTGGATAGGACTTTGTGATACATAGCCATGACAATAAAAACTATGCATAATTTTAAATTAAGGAACTATTCCAGGAAGTCAGATATCATTTCTAGGTGCCATGGCTTCTGCTCAAAAGCTTATAGCTTTTACTTCTCACTCCATAAATTACATATGCTTGAGTTTTGTGTGGTGCAGCAAAGGGCTTAAGAATTTAGAAAATCCTCTCTGTTGTCTGTCTCCTATAAGGCAGAATCTCACTGTTAATTGGCTGGTAGCTGTTATCATAACCTGAGTGCATCCTCCATATGGTAACTACTGGAGAAGTGAGGCCATACACAATGATCATTCCTCAGCCTGTAATGACTTTGCATCCCCTGAGACTATTGCAGGAAATAATACCATGTGTTAGGCAAATGTGCAACTTTCAATATTTTTTCTAACCTTATCTTCTGCAGGAATAATTAAACAGATTTAGGGAGTTTTATGGAAATGCCTAACTAAGAGATACCATGGTTGGCTGGTTGGATAGACACTCTTTTCCCAGCCAAATCAGAGATCTCTAGGTGAAAATGGCTGGTAAAATACTATGGCCTGAAAAAAGACTTCAAATAGTCCAGTTATTAACAAGTTGAGGCAATGTCTTCACATAAATAGAGCAAGATGAGGCATAAAACAAGAACAATGCAGAGGCTTTAGCGTTCTCAGGATGATGACATGCTACCTCTTCAGTTTCTGGGCTTATATTCACGGAAGACGCTTAGATATTGTAAGATTATCTGCTCAGTTGACACAGATTACATGTGGTTATTCTATTTCTGATAATAAAGCTACATTCCTCATCTTAACGTGGGACTGCTTGTACTTGCAAGGCTCTAGTCCACACCTTGTCCAAATTCCTCAAAATTTCTCAGGCCACAGGCAGACTAGGGCTATCTGATTCCACAACTCATTTTATTTTCATTAAATTGGTAACACAGTTGATTTTCTCTAGGTGCAATTAAATACTAGGAGAAAAAAATAAGTAATTTTTTTACAGTACATTTGGAAAAGAAATAATACTAACTATAAGGTAAAGGTATAACAAAGCAAATAAATGAAGGTGAAAGGCAAGCAAGGGGAATCAATGATACAAAGTATAGAAGAAGAGATTGGCTCTGACTTATAGGAGGACCATAGACAGGAGTAATATTTTGGTTGAAATTTCAACAATGAGTAAGATTTGAACATAAATATTAGGGGAGAGGCATGGCTCTGAGATAGAATGTGAAAACATTCTTTTTTTTTTTTTTTTTTTTTTGAGGCAGAGTCTCGCTCTGTCGCCGGACTGGAGTGCAGTGGCCGGATCTCAGCTCACTGCAAGCTCCACCTCCTGGGTTTACGCCATTCTCCTGCCTCAGCCTCCCTAGTAGCTGGGACTACAGGTGCCCGCCACCTCGCCCTGCTAGTTTTGTATTTTAGTAGAGACGGGGTTTCACCGTGTTAGCCAGGATGGTCTCGATCTCCTGACCTCGTGATCCGGCCGTCTCGGCCTCCCAAAGTGCTGGGATTACAGGCTTGAGCCACTGCGCCCGGCCAGAATGTGAAAACATTCTATAGGCAGAAGTAATCTTTCATTAGAAGTGATAGAGGTAGAAAAGCATAAATAATATTAAAAGAAAAGGCTACCTCATGAAAGGTAGTAGATACATAAAAAATAAAGATGAGGGTATGTTGAAATATTGTATTAATTCTCTAGGCATTCAGGAGATATTGCAGGTATTTTTAAAATCAGTTGCCATTGCCATGAAGGAAAAATTATGATAATTTGAATGGAAGAATAAAAGTGAGTGGAAATGGAAAGATCAGTTGAGAGAGTATTCTCAGTTAAGGTTTGTAAGGGATTCTACCAGGACAGTTACATTTAGAATAAAGAAGAAGCAATACCTGAGTAGGTAGAGCCAAAAATCCAAGTGAGTTTGGGATTTTGAGGCTAGGAAAGCATTGATGAAGAGACTCAAAGTCTTTAGCTTATATAAATAGATGATGCTAGAAATAGGAACGTCATGAGGAAAAGGAAGCCATGAGGTGGTCTGGGCAATATGTAGATAACATTATTTTTAGGAATGTTAATTCTAAAGAAATGATAATCACATTTTCTAACTAGGTCTAAATGAGAGAGGCTTGCGTGGCCATCAATAACTGGAGCACACATAGAAAGGTAGGCTATTATGTCAGGGCCCAGTCATTGTATTATGTGGGTTACTATATTTATAGTTTGTGGTGAGATTTACAATACAATTGTTCAGTTATGGACTTTTAAAATGAAATGAACAGTATTTCCCAAAAAAAGATGTTCAAGTTTTTTTGGAGCAATTTCTTTCTTTCAGCAGGGGATAGACAACAAGGATTTTCACCTAAAAATGGCAGGGCTTACTAACAGGTAAATACATAATTTCTCTTTCCATGAAAAAAGTCAGAAAGACAAAATTGATGAATAGAGAAAGAAAGAACCTGAACAGACAGGAAAGTATGGTAGACTATAAGTGGTGAAGGCAAACAGAAGACGCAGGGGAGAAAGCCCAACATCTTGGCATAGAAGAAAGATAGTAATGGAAGTCTCCCTGGGCATACTTCACAGTGCATGCGTTACATAGAACAAGTGCAGGACAAAGTTGAACTTCAGAAAGCACAGAAACACAATTATTAGGCTTTATTACAGGGTAGCAAGCCCTCAAAATTATGGCAATATCAGTTTGGGACACTTATTGAAGGAGTAGGCAAGCCCCTGGCAGTGCATTGCACATTGGAATGAAGATGGAGGCCTTCCGAGACAATGATTAACTCAGGTCGTGGTATCAGTGAGGATTAACCAACTTCAGAAGATGGACAAGGGCAAGAAGATCAAATAAATAGAATAAAGCAGGGTCATATTCTAAAAATAGAATAAAATTTAGGCTTAGAAATTATTATCAACCCTCAAGAGAAGAAGAATAATTGTACAACTCCAATATATGATGTATTGCTTTCTTGAAGGCATCTGAAATTCATTGTGTGTCTATAATTTAGTGGTTTATTAAATTTGGTCATTTAAAAAAATTAATAAGAATTTCCTTTTCAGTTATTCCCAATAATGAGCTCAGGGCCCTGGGTTGTCTAGCAACCAATGTACTCCCAGTGCCTAATGCAACCTTGGGCAATAATAGATGACAAATATTTTTGAATCAGTTAATGACTAGGTAAATGAATGGCTGAATTTAGTCCCACATTTACCATGAAACAGAAATCATGTAATAGAACTTACTGAGCCCAAGTGTACTCTGAGGAACATCTTGTCACTATAATAGTGTCAAAGTAGGAGATAAACCTCTCTGATCATGTCTACCTGGGCTTCTACCAACGTAGCAGGAAGCCAGTTTCTGACAGTTAGAGATCCAGGGAGTGTAGATCTCTTTTGAGTTGTTTGCTGATGACCAGAAAATTAGGACAGTGATTTAACATGGTAATAGTTTGGACATAAGTTTTGAAAATGCTTAATTCAACATAAACCTATCAGACAGAATAAAATACTGTTTGTAATATTTTTCAATATTAATAATAAATGATTTTAAAATAATTAAACATGTTAATACACACATATTATAGGTTTAAGGAGACATTATAAACATAATTGCCCTGATATTGATCATGAGGTATATTTTCCATAACGAACAGGAAAATTATTATTTCTGTTACCTGTAACAACTACTTTTTAACTGACTCTAATACACTATTTAAGAGATAACTAGATGGATAGACAGTAGACATGGTTCAATGATAGTATATATGGTTAGTATTAGACTGATGTTAGTTCTGTATAAGTCATTTTGTGTATTCTAAGGTGGTTCTCTGAAATGCTTTATTTTCTTTTTCTTAACTATATGCCCCAAATACATTCCATAATATTAATAGAAACTTAAATTTTTTTATTGAATATTCTGTAAGGACTCTTAATGCACTAGATTTTTTGGCTCTGTATTTTGGTTCTTTATACTTAAGCCAGCTGTATAAGGTTCCATTTTTGTACATTCAACTACTTTTAGCACAGTAGACTGCCAACTTCACTGAGTTTTTTTTCCTACTGCCTGCTCTATATTTATTATTCTCCTCAGAGTTTTCAAATTTAACAAATTCACAGATGCTTTCTCTGTCTAGGCTCATTTATGTAGATTTTTATAACAGTAAATATGTCTACTGACCCACTCAACACTTCTCTTCTTGCAGCTCTGGTAAATTCTCAGTGTTTTAATCATCTCTTTTACTTAGAAATTTGCCTTAGTGTAATCATTTCATTATGTGATGTTTGAAAACTGTTCTTAGCCATGATAGCATAGAGGTTAATAGGACTTAAATTATTGTTTACATAGAATTTTATGATCTCAACACACACATTTGTTTTCTATTAAAAAGACATTATTAACTCTTTCTATTTGAGAAGAGATCAATATAATTTTAAGTTTTATGATCAGCAGTACTTGGCAGGACACCTCATTGATTTTAGAAACACATTTGGACATATTCTTGATTATACTGGCAACTAATATCTCTGCAGTGAAATCGTTTTCTTGGACCATAGCCAACTAAATTTCCAGAATATTGAATTATTATTCAAGAAGAAGAAATAAGCTAAATGTATATTTTCCACTAGTAAATTTTATAGTTTTCCTTTTATCCATATCCTAAGCATTTGCATTTTAATGTAAAATACAAATATAAACTACTAAAAGAAAGATGTGCTAGCTGTTACCTTGAAAATAAAGAAATAAAAATGTTTTTTAATCATGTAAGTAGAAGAACTAATTTATAATATCTTTGTTTCAATTTTACCACTTGCAAAATTATAGTTTTATGCATCTCTCTACTGACATGATGTTTAAGGACGTTATTAGAGAGTGCCTATAGCATTGCACTATTACCACTTTGAATGGCAACAGATTTGAAAGGTTTTATTCTTGGTATCAATGAGTCACATAGTAAATTCCATTTCAATTATTCATGATGATGACATTTCTTTATATTGAAAATTCCATGTCTGCATAGATGATGTTTTCTGACCTATGGTAAAATTAAACACTATTAAATCTGTTGTTAATCTGTAATTCAGCAAAATTAATTCCACTCTGAAGTTACTGTTGATGATCTTAAGGTTAGAGAGAGAATTAGCTACATCTCTGGAGCCGATTTTATGTCTGGTAAAAATAGTAGGAGTTGAGGATACAAATTCTAGTAAGGTCATGAATTTTCTTGCCTTTGATGAAAGATTGTTTTATTTATTATCTCATGAATTTATACTATCATTTTTCTGCCTGTTATAGCTGGTGTTATATTCAGTAATGATTCTTTACAATAACCACTTTCCAAAAGATCTTGCTTCTTTTAGCTATCTAATTGAGAAGTTATTCTAGGATTTCATGAATCTTAAAGGAAGCTCGACTAATGTTATCTGTTTCTCCTAGTCTCTTAGCATCCAGAAATTGTACATAGAATACCAATCAGGACTGAAATATCAGCATTCCAGTAGAGAGTAGATTGATAATGAATCCATAATTATAGCTCTAAGATAATTGCTAGAATGAGTTGAAGCACTGTTTTGTCCATAACTCTCAAATTGCAAATTGTGATATAAACTTTTATTAATATACAAGGATATTTTAAATTTCCAAAGAAATAAAAATGTTGCCCACTACTTGTTATATCCTATTTGTACTTTAGGCTATTGATATTTTCAATACGTTTTCCAATAATTTTTATTAATTGGTACACATAGTTTAAATGTTTCACTATTGTAGAGTGAAATCCAATTTGCTATAGCATACATAAGGAATCTGTTTTGGTCTAAGAATCATGTTATGTTAATCTTCTCCTTAAATTACTTTCTAGAAATGGCTTCATCTCTCTCAAATGATCATTAGATTCTTATATACTAAATTGTTTGGCAGCTTTAAAAATCATATCATATTTTAAATATGCATAATCTACTGGAACAGTGGGAAACTTATCTAAAGTTATCCCCTTTAGGGCTCTCACTTTTCATAAACATTCTTTTAACAGATATAAAACTGAAATTTGATCTGTAGGGTATATGAACTGAAAGCACAGAAGAAATACAGCTAGTTAGTATTTAAATAGAAGATTAATAGAAGGGAAGCCAAAGGTATGTCCTTGGCCAATAGAAATAGTGAAATTGTTGTTATTTCAAACTCACAGATGAATGATTCATATAAAATACAGCACATGTGGAAATAAAGCATTTTTAAAGTTATCAAATAATAATTTAAGGATAATATAATGTGCTTGGCACCACAGAAAATAAACTAGACTATACTTGCTCTAAAAAATTTAAAACAGATAACAAAAATGATCAACAGAGTTATGATAATGAGCAAGAAGGGACATTTTATTTTGTAGAATTAATTGAAAATGAGACTATAAAGGACAACATAGAGGTTGGTTTAAGAAATAACCAAGTAAAAAACTGTGTTATTCTTTTTGGACTGACCAAAGCTTTACCAGAAAAGTTGGTAAAATAATAGCAAGAGATAGATAGATCTAAAAAATACTAAATAATAGAAATGCTATTTAGTTTAGAACTGGATAAATAAAAGATGGTAGTATTAGAAAATTAACTTCACACTCAGTGATTTTATCATGGTAACACAAAATACATAAATCTCTGAGAGAGATGATTTAGTAACACATCCTTTTAAGCGCATTTTGTCACATTTGTAATTGTAGTTATTCTAATTTATATAATAAATTACATCAATATCCTACAGCAGTACACTACTTACTTATAACACCCAAAGAGCTTATAATAATACAGCTACACAATAAGCTATATAATGTATTAATACAATATATCACATTGTTGTATTATATATAATATTTATAAGCACTATGTATTATTGCTATTGTTCATTTTCAAACTTAAAATTTGCATAACTTTTAAATGGTAGTTGTAGATGTGAAATCAATTGTTATTATTAATAAAACTTTAAAAAATCAATTCCTTCAGTTAAAATTGAGGGTATATAAAACAGAATCAACATTTTTATTTAATATGACACATATATAGAATATTCAATCTATATAAGATTTGTACAGATTTCTCCCCACTTGGCGACTTTACTCTTGAGAAGTTTTAAGGGAAATATTGTGGAAAAAATACATTCCCAGATTCCAAGTGTTTTTGAGAAGCTTTGATTCTGCTGTAACTCGTGGGGTATGAGTCAGAGCTAGTAGTCTGACCCACAAAGGGTTCCATGCTTTTTGGCAGAACTCTCAGTAGTAGATAAGTTCGTTCCCATTCCAAAGATCACTGCTTTCCTTCTTATTTCATGCAGGATGAATCCTGCAGAATGTCCTTAATAACTGGGCTTTTGGGACAGTTAATGAATTTCAGAACATAGAGTCTTCCAACCCTAGCAGAGGCTTCCTCACTTCTCTCTCACGCAAGGCAACAGACTCCTCATGAGTGATACAGCTTCCTCTGTGCCAACCACATAAGGTGTTAAAAGTGAAACAGCTTTGAGAATACAACCATTGCATTACTATGTTCATATTAGCATCAGCATTAATCATTCATCCAATTTACTCTTTGGACTGTCCTCAGTGGTTGGTGGAAATTATAAAGCATGTGCCAGAACACTGCAGTTTCAGTGTTAGGGGCATATGGACCCTAGCATGAGAGCCTGAGCTGGAACATTCAGAACCATTATGCTTTTTAAAAGCATTGAAATGCCATGAAGACCAGTTTTTATATTTCATTTTCTCTTAAAATGTTTTTTTTTTTTTTTTGGTCAAATTTGTTATATAAAAGTCCAATTAATGGTTGAGTGATACTTATTACCATAAAATAGTAACTTTTAAACTTTTAATACTGTTTCTATTTAAAAATGAAATCTAAACCCTTGTATATTTTAAATTTTATTGAACTTTTTAAAAACAGATGCACTCAACTTCTTACGAATGAACATAAACCATGATATATGTATGATAGCTTTCCATGCCACCATACCTCAGTCTTGTCATCCCATTCAGTTCTCTAGTTGTATGTGGTTGTGTTGGTAGGGAGGGTGGCATGGGGGTAATGGAGGCAGGTGATGATGCTAAATCATCCTCAGAGATACATCTGAAATGAAATTATTTCCAAATATATGAAAGTTATTCATAGCCAGCTAACAAACTGTCTCCATTGGAATAACCATTCAATTATAGTTAGAGGATGTGTAAAGGATTGGGCTAAAGGAACCAATTAACAAGCGAGTTCCAAATCTGCTGTAAACTCCAATAACACTCTCAGGGTTGAGGGTAGGGTGGGTTGGTGCAGGGCTATATTTAGTCCCCTTAATTCTAAACTTAATCTGAAAAGGGGATTGGGAGAAACAGTTATTAGGTTTAGCAAATAAAAAGATGAGACACTCAGTTAATTGAATTTCAGATAAGCAATGAGTAACTTTTTCAGTATATGCTTGTCCCATGCTAAATTTGAGACATACTGTACTTACACTAAAAAAATCCATTATCTATCTGAAATTCAAAGTTAAATGATTATCTTGTATTTTATTTGGCAACCCCGATGATTAGAAACCCTTCTGACTACTTCTCAGGGAATTGGCCTTACTTTAACACTTAGGTTGTGGTGTTCTCCTATAAAGCGTAAACAATTTCACAGAATATCAACGTTAGACAAGGAGTCACTCTAACCACCATGGAGTGAACAAAAATAAGACCATCTGTCACCATTTCTTAGCACAAATTAAACTGAAAAGAACAACTCAGATTTACCAACTGCAAGTTTCTTATTCCTATACAACTTAAAAGTACTGTTGCGTGGCACCTGGTAAAATTCTGCATTTCTTTCTGTACTTTTAAAACCCTAAGCACTAAGAATAATGGCCTCCAGCTCCATCAGAACAGAAAATCAAATACCGCATGTTCTCACTTATAAGCAGGAACTAAATGATGAGAACACGCAGAGACATAAGGGAGAACAACACACACTTTGACCTATCCAATGGTGAAGGATTGGAGGATGGAGAGTGTAAGGAAAAGTAACTAATGGGTACTAGGCTTAATACCTAGATGATGAAATAATCTGTACAACAAAGCCTCATGACACAAATTTACCTATGTAACAAACCTGCACATGTATCCCTGAACTTAAAAATAAAAGTACAAAACAAAATAAAACAAAACCCTAAGCACTGCTTGCTCAACAGTCATAGCCTGAGGATCTCTGTGATGCCTGGTTGGTTTTAAATAAACCTTTCCTTCCAGTTTTCAACAGTGTTGGTATGAAAAATTGCCCACATAGCTAAAGAACCCCTTGGTTTAAATGAACTTGTTTAACACTTTTTCTCAAAAGGCGTATCTGCAAAATAATTAGTCAAGCTCTATTTCTTCTGGTAGTTTTTGGTCCTTTTGCAATATGCTTAGTTGTTCATCAAGACCCAATCTCTCCTTTATCCATAGTGAGACTAATCCAGATGGGCTTTTAGAGGGGAATGTTCTGAATGTGCTTTCTCTATATAGGCTCATAGCTGTGATCCAACTTAGACTATGTAGATGAAAAACACCTTCTAGGAAAGGGCAGAGGGACAAAATGGAACAAACCTGCGTTCTGAATGAGCATGGGCAAAAGAAGAGCCTGCTGAAATTCAGCCAGCCAAAGTGTCAGAGGAGAAAGAAAGAAATATCTATCTTATTTACATCATTGTATTATGGGGGCCCTCAGTAACAGCAATTTAACTTATGCACTATTTTTTTTAACCACTCTATATTGAGTTTTTGTTAGTTACACTTGGTTTTCTTGAGCTTTTAATATTGTTTTTCAAAATTCTTATTGTAATTCACCTAGGCAAAAAATGTCAAGAAAATATTTCATGTTAAAGATGGAATCTGAAGTCAAATGTCCTGCCTTAGAATTCATATTCTATACTTTATAAAATATTTGTGTTTGAACTAGTTATTTAGCTCTGAATGTCTCTGTTTTCTCACTTCAATAATCATGACATTAATTATACCTGTCTCCTAGAATTGTTGAATGAATTAAATGAGGTAATACATGTAACAAATTGAGTGCATTTTCTAAAACAGAGTATGTCTTCAATAAGTGCAATAATCATGATGATTATCATAAATTTTTTCAAGGAGCAGTACTTATTAACAATAATAGTAAAGCAATAATTTACACGTATTGAGTGCCGACAATACGCCAGATACTTTTCTAAGAACTTTGCAAGGATAGATCATATTTCATATATTTTTAAAAATTATACTTTAAGTTCTAGGGTACATGTGCACAACGTGCATGTTTGTTACATATGTATACATGTGTCATGTCGGTGTGCTGCACCCATTAACTCATCATTTACATTAGGTTTATCTTCTAATGCTATCCCTCCTCCCCACTCCCCACAATAGGACCCGGTGTGTGATGATCCCCTTCCTGTGTCCAAGTGATCTCATTGTTCAGTTCACACCTATGAGTGACAATATGCGGTATTTGGTTTTCTGTTCTTGTGATAGTTTGCTGAGAGTGATGGTTTCTAGCTGCATCCATGTCCCTACAAAGGACACGAACTCATCCTTTTTTATGGCCATGTAGTATTCCATGGTGTATATGTGCCACACTTTCTTAACCCAGTCTGTCACTGATGGACATTTGGTTTGATTCAAAGTCTTTGCTATTGTGAATACTGCCGCAGTAAACATATGTGTGCATATGTCTTTATAGCAGCATCACTTATAATCCTTTGGGTATATCCCCAGTAATGGGATGGCTGGGTCAAATGGTATTTCTAGGTCTACATCCTTGAGGAATCGCCACACTGTCTTCCACAGTGGTTGAACTAGTTGACAATCCCTCTAACAGTGTAAAAGTGTTCGTATTTCTCCACATCCTCTCCAGCACCTGTTGTTTCCTGATTTTTTAATGACTGCCATTCTAACTGGTGTGAGATGGTATCTCATTGTGATTTTGATTTGCATTTCTCTGATAGCGAGTGATGATGAGCATTTTTTCATGTGTCTGTGGGCTGTATGAATGTCTTCTTTTGAGAATTGTCTGTTCATATCTTTTGCCCAATTTTTGATGGGGTTGTTTGTTTGTTTCTTGTAAAATTGATTGAGTTCTTTATAGGTTTGGATATTAGCCCTTTGTCAGATGAGTAGACTGCAAAAATTTTCTCCCATTCTGTAGGTTGCCTGTTCACTCTGATTGTAGTTTCTTTTGCTGTGCAGAAGCTCTTTAGTTTAATTAGATCCCATTTGTCAATTTTGGCTTTTGTTGCCATTGCCTTTGGTGTTTCAGACATGAAGTCCTTGTCCATGCCTATGTCCTGAATGGTATTACCTAGGTTTTCTTCTAGGGTTTTCATGGTTTTAGGTCTAACATTTAGGTCTCTAATCAATCTTGAATTAATTTTTGTATAAGGAGTAAGGAAAGGATCCAATTTCAGCTTTCTACTTATGGCTAGCCAATTTTCCTGGCACCATTTATTAAATAGGGAATCCTTTCCCCATTTCTTGTTTTT
>NW_016806952.1:501696-515408 GCF_001698545.2 Rhinopithecus bieti | reverse complement strand
TTAGCTCTGAGAAGTTTGATTGACTGAAGCCTTCTTCTCTCAACTCGTCAAAGTCATTCTCTGTCCAGCTTTGTTCCGTTGCTGGCAATGAGCTGCGTTCCTTTGGAGGGGAAGATGTGCTCTGATTTTTTGAATTTCCAGCTTTTCTGCCCTGCTTTTTCCCCATCTTTGTGGTTTTATCTGCCTTTGGTCTTTGATGATGGTAACGTACTGATGGAGTTTTGGTGTGGGTGTCCTTTAAGTTTGTTAGTTTTCCTTCTAACATTCAGGACCCTCAGCTGTATGTCTGTTGGAGTTTGCTTGAGGTCCACTCCAGACCCTGTTTGCCTGGTTATCAGCAGCAGAGGCTGCAGAAGATAGAATATTGCTGAACAGTGAGTGTTGCTGTCTGATTCTTGCTCTGGAAGCTTCGTCTCAGGGGTGTACCCCACCGTGTGAGGTGTGAGGTGTCAGTCTGCACCTAGTGGAGGATGTCTCCCAGTTAGGCTACTCAGGGATCAGGGACCCACTTGAGCAGGCAGTCTGTCCATTCTCAGATCTCCACCTCCATGCTGGGAGATCCACTGCTCTCTTCAAAGCTGTCAGACAGGGGAATTTTCCTCTGCCGAGGTTTCTGCTGCTTTTTGTTTAGCTATGCCCTGTTCCCAGAGGAGGAGTCTATAGAGGCAGGCTGGCCTCCTTGAACTGTGGTGGGCTCCACCCAATTTGAGCTTCCAGGCGGCTTTGTTTACCTACTTAAGCCTCAGCAATGGCAGGCACCCCTCCCCCAGCCTCGCTGCGGCCTTGCAGTTAGATCTCAGACTGCTGTGCTAGCAATGAGGGAGGCTCCGTGGGCGTGGGACCCTCTGGGTCAGGTGTGGGATATAATTTCTTGGTGTGCTGTTCGCTAAGACCTTTGGTAAAGCGCAGTATTAGGGTGGGAGTTACCTGATTTTCCAGGTGTTGTGTGTCTCACTTTCCTTTGGCTAGGAAAAGGAATTCCCTTCCCCTTTGTGCTTCCCAGGTGAGGCAATGCCTTGCCCTGCTTCTGCTCTCGCTGGTTGGGCTGCACCCATGGACCAGTGCCAACTATCCAACATGCCCCAGTGAGATGAACCCAGTACCTCAGTTGAAAATGCAGAAATCACCTGTTTTCTGTGTCGCTTATGCTGGGAGCTGGAGGCTGGAGCTGTTCCTATTCGGCCGTCTTGGGTGCGCCCTGATATTTCATATTTTTATACATTCAAGAGATATTTATTGAGTGCCTAATTTGTGCAGGCTCTGTTCTTGGTGCTACATAAAGTAGTGATGAAAAGAGACAACCATGCTTACAGGGTTATTTATATTCTACTGGACTAAATGGAACATTAACAAATAGTTGAATTTTAATGTATTAGTGACATGGAGAGCAATCAAGTAGGATAGATGAAAGGATGTTGACATTTATATCATATAGAAATGTGTAGGGACGTCAAGGGGAGCCTTTTCTGGTAAAGTGATGTTTGTGGAGAAACCGGAAGGAAATGAGGAGAAAGAGCAGTGATATTGTGGAACGATGTTCTAGGCAACAGGGGCAGTGTATTCAAATCCCTGAGGGTGGAACTTACTTGGCATATTTGTGGGCTCCAATGAAACCAATGTGACTGGAGATGTGGGTTAAGGGTGAGGAAGGAAGAGCTTAGGTTAGAGCATAGTAAGAAGGTCCCTATCATGAAAAATGTTGTAGGCCACTGTTAGGACACTGGCTGTCGGTCTGTATGTTTGAGAAACAGGCTTCCTGGTCTGTGTGCTGTGTGCTTTAGTTGTAGCCTTCCTGGGGTAATACAAAAGGTAAATTCCACTACGTTTGGTTTTAAGAGTGATTTTTCTACAACTGAAAATGGAATTATTCCCTTAAGCAAAAATGTGAACAACAAAACATTGGGTAACACCATGAGCTATCAACTTTAACTATCGCAGCCAAGTCATGAGAGTTTAATTTTATATATTTTAAAATATCTAATATCTATTTAGTGTTTGTGATATATGGTGTGCCATTTTAAGTGTACAAACTTGAATTGCTGTCATGACAACTTTATGGGGTAACATTAATATTGTTTTCAATTTTTACAGATAAAAGGCTAAGTGATTTATCTGGTAAGTTTTGGTGGCAGCCCCTAAACATAGTCAATGTGACCTATCACTGTAGCATGTAACCTCTACTTTCTGTGCTGCATTCTGTTGCAGAACTACTATTGAGCAGGCTACTTTTTTTAGGGGATGTTGAGGTTTCTTTGGCTATTAATTTCAAATTTCTAAAACTTGTTTTTCCAGAAATTTTGTGTTTGTTTGCTGCTTGTCTGTAATTTCCTTGCCTGTGGTTTGCTTTCAGTTCTATCAGCTATTTTGATGTCTGTTTATTGAATTCGCATTTGAGCAATCTTTCTGCCAGTACTAAATTGGCTCATTTTTCCTTCAACATTTCAGTACACTGACCATGCACAGCAACCTGTGTGATATGCTAAATTGAGTCACTTGTGCTGTTATTTGTGCTTATTATTAACTGTTATTTGCATGGAAAACTGTAATCTTGATTTACAGTGATAACACTAATTGACTGTATTTGACTGTGCACCTTAACTCTACATAATTTGCCTATAAATTTTCAAAATACTGTAGTGTTGTTTAGCATTGGAGGCTCATGATCAACATTTTGCAATGTTGTCATATCAATGTTGTTTTCACTAATTGCTTATATGTAGTATACAGCTTAACCCCACAGAAAGGTTTGCAGTTTTCTGCCAAAACAAAATTTCCCTTTGTCCTCTCTTAACAATGTTTACTTCTCCTACTGCTTTCTAAATCACAAGTCCACGAGACCACTGGTTTCTACCTGTGGCCAGAAAAACTTACCGTTTAGCCCCAAACACGGATACCCTTGAAAATATAACTTAAGCTAATAGAAAAGGTGGAGATTAGTAGGTAGTTACAGTGGTTTTTCCATAAACCATCTGCATCAGCAGGCTTTAATAACTGGCATTACCTACTTCAGTCCTCACATCAGTGCTCTGCACCCTGGCTCTGCCTCAGGATCACTGTGGAGTTTAAAGTGGCATATATGGTCAAGAACTTTTCATTCCATTTCCTAGAGAGGTGAGGATGAATGCTGGCAAATCTGTATATCACATCAGAGATGAATCTAATACATAGCTCAATTGAGAATTATCTTTCTCCATAGTAAGAAGGTAAATTGAGGAACAAGATTTGAACACATGGTTTCAGAACCCTGGCCCATTTTGGTGAACTTGTGATCAGACCATATTTAAAGAGGCTCGCAGCCTGGTAAGAATTGCTTTGAGTCACTTATCTACTCTCACTCTGCCCTATCACACCCTCAGGACACACATTTTGTGGTTAACTCCACATATCTTAGTGAAATAACTTGGGTAAAAAGGAGACCAATAATGCTGAAGGCAAGTCACAAGCCCTGAAGTTTTGTGAAGTAAGTGGTCTGCCTATTGAGGTGATTCTGTACTATCTCATCTTTCTTCACCTATATCCTTTCTGTTCCACTCCAAAGACCTGGTCACCATAGGGCAATTTCTCTAATTTGTCCTTAATACTCCCAAAAAGATTTTACACATGGACATTGTAATCAGCTCATTTGTCTATTATTCCATCTGGGTTTGAGCAATAGAAGATAAAATAGTTTGGGAAAGTAAAAATAAATGAATGCACATCTATCTAATGCTACAAAAATTTCAATTTGGTGAAATACACCCTGTGCAATTTTACTTAGTTGATAATGAGTAAAATTTTGCTCATTTTTAACTTTAGTGTAAGTATACTAAGCTTTGCTCTCTAAACAAGTGGAGAGACATACCATGTTCATGAACTGGAAGATTCAAAAACATAAAATGTCCATTTTCCCCAAATTGATATCGAAACTGGTTTCATACAGTTCGTATCAAGATTGTATCACGGATTTTAATAGACAAATAAAAACTTTTAACTTAAATTTTAATAGACAAGCTTATTGTGACATTTATATAGAAGAGCCCAGGACCTAGAAGAGCTGAAGAATTATGAAAAATAAAAATAAAGTGGGAGAAATCAGTTTACTTGACTTTAAGACTTACAACATAGTAAGCCTAATTAAAACTCTGTGGTATTGTTAGAGGGATGAACACAAACAAATTTTGTGATTTAATTTTTCTATCTGTGATCAAAGAAAGTATACCATGTTGCTTCTTTGAATTGCTTTAGCTTGACATTTTTGACCAGCAAGGTCTTGTAGTGTTGGAGATACTAAAATATTTAGCTGTTAAGATCAATTATGTTGTTAGGTAAATTTCTTTTTTTCTTTCAGCACCTAAAATATTCAAGTGATTATTTCAATATCACAATACTTTTATACCTATTTGTAAGCATTGTTAGGATTATTTTCCTCTGCTGATATATGTATAATTGTAACATATTATAGAAATAGAATTATATCAAATTTAATTTTAAGACCAAATTCATTTGGTCATATTTAATTTGAGGTTGTAATAGCAAATGTGAAAATTTTCATTATATAAAGCTAAGAATTTGATTTTGTAAATTATTCTCTTAGTAAAGTCTGCAAATACCTATGCTAATTAATAAAATCCTAGGTTGACAAGATCCCAAAGATAATTTTGCCCCACACTAGAAAGATAATATAACTTTTCTTAGGTCAAAATATTCTGAATTCAACCAACTATGATAACCTCTCCATTGTGTGTTTATTCCACTTCGCTTAACTGTTAGAAGTTTGGATTTTTTATGTTTTTTCTCTCTATAGTCTATAAAACATACTGGTGAAATTATGCACTCTGAAACCAGTTTGTCAGTTACCATTGTTATTTTGTGGTTGTTGTTGAAACAGTGGTTCACTTGTAGCCCCTGTGTACATTTATTTAAACAAAAAATATATTACTATGAGATGATAGACATGATTTACCATACAAATGTCCATTCACTTTAACTTGATAATTCATTTGTGTTAACATCTACCTAGACCAATCTACTTTCCAAAAATACCAAAAGATGACAAGCATAAGGCCCAGGAGAAAACAGAGAACTGAGATGGTTTTGCCTGAAGCCTTCCTCTACAAAAAAGGCACAAACTATCTATGCACACTGCTTAGAAGCTGTGTGTTCCTCTCTTTTCCTTTCATACATTTAAATTTTCTTCTATCACCTTCAGCAGTTTTTATGCAAAAAAAGTTACTAACAGACGTATAATAAAGGAAATAGAATGATTGCAATTCTATGGCTTTTGGGTTGATGCCATACATAGGGCCTGTGTGTATGTGTGCAAATACCTACTCAAATAGAAGCTCAATACTGTTAATACTGACCTGTTTTTCCCCAAAATTAAAGGACAGGCCATCACAAACTGTTGTAAAACTGCAGCAGAAATGTTTACCATGGCTATTCTGTATAGCTCTTTAGAAATTAATTAGCAATTAAAGGAAAGATTATTTTATAATTGGATTTGGTAATTTATTATTTAAAGATTACCATTCCCTCTCTCTTCTAAAAATAATAATTAAAATGCCTAATTACAAAGAAAGAGATAATCTAACAACTGAGAAGACTTTTCCCATACCATACTCTGTTTGCCCCCAGAGCTAGTTCTTCCTCGCTGTTCAAAATCTTGATCCCTTTTTTCTTAACTTGTTTCTTTTGATACTTTTCTCCTCTGTGCTTTAGATTTTTCTCTTCCAATTGAATGATTGCAGCATTCAAATATGCCCTAGGATTCCCCCTTATTAAAAAATAAAATAAATCAAATAAAAAACCTCTTTGACAAAGATCACATCTAAAATATAACCCTTTCTGATTTTATTCATATAAGTTTCTCCAAAAAGCCATTTAGAATTATTATTTTCACTTGTACTGTTCCCTTTCACTCTAAAATTTACTTCAATCTGGTTTCTACTTACATTGTTACAGAAAACCTGCTCCCTCATCAGTCCTTCATGATTAAGACATTTAAATGACCCTGCATTTACTCTTCAGCCATAAACCTGCTAATGAGTTGCAAATTTATATATTCACAGACACATTTGACATATTCACTAAATGCTTCTCAGTGATTTCCAGCTCAAAAATTTAACTAACTTATTGCTTTTTGGGGGGGGACAGATTTTGCTTGTTAATTTTGCTTTTATGGTCAGGAGGCAGGGAAATACTAGGTTAAAAATAAAGGTGAGGTCCCTGGTGAGGGTGGAACCCTCAAGCCTTGACCTGCTGCATGAAATGAAAACTTTACATGCCCACTTTCCCACCCTAATGTTGACTTTTGGCCCACCATGCTCCCTATTCTGTGCCCATAGGAACCTTAGGCCCCAGATTCAGGGGACACACACACACAGAAAAGAGAACTGTCTGAATGTTGAGAGAAGAAGGACCTGGACATTGAAAACTAAAGTCAGGGAGGAACTCAGTCAGGGATAGTTGGGGAGGAATTTGGCCTGGGACAGCTGAACTCTAGAGTAAGACCACCTTCCCACTCCATCCCCTTTCCAGCTCCCCATCCTGCTACCAGCCAATTCCACCACTCAATAAAATCTCCCCATTCAACATCTTTCAAGTCTCTGTGACCTCATTCCTCTTGGACACTGGGCAAGAATTCAGGATGCACTAGGTGCAGGAACCCGAAAAGGCTGTCACACTGGCCTTTGCCATCACCAGTGGAAAGCAGCCACTCCATGTGATGAGGCAAAAGGCTCACTGAGCTGGTAATATGCCCTCTGGGGCTTCAGGGATCACAGGCACCCCCTCCTGGATGGCAGAACTAAAAGAGCATTGTAACACACTTGGATGCTTCCACGGGGCCTGTACAAGCCTGCTCTCACCAGAGAGAAGTGGCCAGAAGTTCCAGCGTTTATTCACTCCAGTTCCCACTCCTTTCTGCTCATGTGCTCTGTTCCATAAAGGGTAAAGAGTGGTGGCCGAGTAAATGAGCCACTTCCGTTGCAAGTCCTGTGAAAGGGTCAAGGGAATTCTCTCGTTTCATCTGAGGACTTGCCCAGATCTGTCACAAGGGTGAGTACAGATGCAGAACTGTCTCTTTTCCAAGGCCCTACCACTTCTCTCTTTCTTTTGGGTGAAAGAAATGTTGGCTCTGTTTCCCTTCATGGAGGTTTAGCTGTTGTGTGGGGTGAGGACAAGGTCCTGAGGCCACTGAAGGCATCAGCCAAGATGCTCAGATTTTCCTATAGGATCCTTCCTTCTTTGTTTCACAGTTCGAAATGGCTCCTATCTCTTCCTTTATAATGTTAAGGGTTTTGATACAGATTGTGGCAATGACACTATGCAGAATGTATGTTTGGCCCACCTATCAGAGGTGCAGTTCAGAACAATGTGGTTTCCATTTGTTCTTAGAGGAGCCATTCCCACCCCCACCCCAACAGCCGCAGGCACATTATGCACAGCAGCTCCCCCCATTACCCACTCCCTTCCTGGTTTGGGCACTTGGGCATGTCCATAGTGTGCGTGAGCCACACCCAGTGGCCATGAGGGGTGGGAGAGAACCACAGCTACCGCTGAGGTCCTGCATAGCAAGCTGGCCATCATCTTCTGCTCGCCGTCCCCTCCTGCCATGCATCTGTGACCACAGAGCGTTTTCTCCCATGGCTAAGAGGTCCTTACTGGTCTAAACCAGGGAAGGAATACAGTAATTGAAGAAACCCATTTGCACAGAGCAAGAAGCTCCCCCCATTCCCCGTCCTTTTGTACTTTAAGTTTTTTTTTTTTTTTTTTTTTTAATTTCCTAGGGGAGATAATTCTTTTCCTCAGCACTCTGCTTGTAATAAGGAAAATAATGGAGGAGCCCCCCTTCTGGCTGATAACTGCAAATTTGGCAGGGCCCATCTGGAACTTAATCTAAATGAATTCATGCATCCCCTGAGACATCTTTTTGTCCCAAACTCAATTCTAAACTTAAGGTTGCAGCCCTGGAAAAGAAAACCAGATCTAAGGGATCCAAAGCCAGGCAACAGGCATGGTGTAAATGGGCAGGACTGCTTCCTGTCATTTAAGCCCTCACTTTATGGCAGGGGCCATTCTCATGGCATAGATGAGGCCAAGGGAACTCAAAGATTGTTGACAGTATGGGGGATGGAAGCATAGGTGAGTGTGGATAATTCCTATTATCTAGGCCCTCCCTGATTCATGGGTGCAATCCACATTGGCACCTATGGGTGGCACCTGCCAGGGTGGCTAGGACTCAGAAATAAAAGACAGAAGAGAAAGGGTGACACCAACTTTCTCTCTCCCTCATACCCCAGGTTATCACTGAAAGAAGGAAGAGAATGAGGGATGCGTATTCCCTGTGTTTCAGAATGAGCAACCAGTGATCTCTACCATCACCGGTTTATACTCCTCTGGAGTGTAGCCTGAGTCACTGAGACTGCTTTGATCCTCAGACTCTAAAGGAAAAATGCTTTGTAGCCCTCTGCACAAAGGTTTGACCAAATTATAAAGGATTGTCTTGGCTTCAAGAAGGAATAATTCATTTTGATACCATCTGGCAGTTGGAACTTTTCTGTAAACATGAGGAAAAATGGTCTGAGGCCCCACATTTGCAGGCTTTCTTTACCTTGCAGGGCAATCCAGAACTTCGCTGACAGTGTAGAGTTGATCCAGGCCTCCTGTTGGCCATCTCAGGAGAGGCTGCAAGGGGCAATCCCAGGCGACTAAAGAATCGAATCCCAGAGGCACCTCCAGAAGGGGAGCAAGCTGCCTCCACCTGCTCCTAAGGGTCCACCTCATCCTCCCTATCCAGCTTCTCTCTCTCAATTGGCCCCTCCTAGAAATCCTCACCCTGGACAAGCCTGTCTCACTCTTAACCCTCCAACAGATGCCTCGTAAATTTGGTCCCAGTAACGTCCAAGTCTCCTTCTCTCTACAGGACTGAAAGCAAATTAAGCGGGGAGGATCTTGGCAAATTTTCAGATGACAATGACAGATATATAGAGGTTTTCCAGAGTTAAACTCAAGTATTTGAAATCTCTTGGAAAGACATTACGTTACTTTTTAATCAGACCCTGATGAACACTGAAAAGCAGGCTGCTCTACAAGTGGCAGAGAGATTTGGGGATGAGCTTTGTACCAAATGTAGTGTCAGGTAAAAGGCTGAACTTTATCCAACTAGAAGAAAAGCAGTACCAGTGGATGACCCTACAGAGGATCCCAATGATGAGATGGGAGAATGGAAGAGAAAACATTTTCAGGTGTGCATAATAAAGGGCTTATGTAGAACTAAAACTAAGCCTCTCAACTATACCAAGTTATCCATGATAGACCAGAGATTTAAGGAAAATATCACTGCCTTTTAGGAGAGTCTAAGAGAGGCCTTGGTAAAGCACATCTCTCTATCACCTGATTCCTTCGAGGGACAACTAATCCTACAGGATAAATTTATTATTCAGGCAGTCCCTGATATAAGGAGGAAGTTGTAGAAATGGACCCTGGGACCAGGTAGTACTTTAGAGGACCTCCTAAAAGTGGACACCTTGGTCTTTACAATATAAATAAGGAGATACAAGAAAGAGGCAGAAGCTTTAATGGCCACTATGCAAGCCCACAAACCCCAGAATTCCCAAGGTACACGGTTAACTGCTACAGATGTGGAAAGAACAGTTATCTCTCTTCTACTCAGGGCACAATGTTGTTAGTATATTTTACTTCTTATTTCTGCAATCATTGGCATAGATTCTTTCTCTGTTTAATACACGTTTAGTCCATCCATACTTAACCTTATAAAACTTGTTTGTTTGTTTGTTTTTTGGCTGGGCATGGTGGTTCATGCCTGTAATCCCAGCACTTTGAGAGGCTGAAGAGGGCAGATTACCTGAGGTCAGGAGTTCAAGACCACCCTGGCAAACACAACAAAACCCCATCTCTACTAAAAAATACAAAAATTAGCTGGGCCTAGTGGTGGGTGCCTGTAATACTAGCTACTCAGGAGGCTGAGGTAAGAGAGTCGCTTGAACCTGGGAAGGGGAGGTTGCAATGAGCCGAGATTGCACCACTGCACTCCAGCTTGAGAGACAGTGCGAGACTCCATCACAAAACAAAACAAAACATTTTTTCCCTCTCTCTTGCCTAGAGGCCATCAAATTCCAAATGATCAGGCAACCAGAGCCTTGGATGATGGCTCCCTTTTGCCACAGACCCTTGGGTAGACCTCTGGGAGGAATCTGACTTCTGTTTTTCCCAAAATAATGCCCCTGTCAGAAGAAATCACTAAGATTGGTCATCATCCACATTCTAACATATTTCACCCCTCTTCAAAGGGGGGAAATGATACAAACAGGAGGCAGGGAAATACTAGGTAGAAAAGGGAGGGGTCCCTGGTCAGGGTTCCACCTTCAAGCTTTGACCCTCAGCCCTAAATGAGAACTTCACATCCCTGTTTTCCCACCTGAATGTCACCTTTTAGCCTGCCATGTACCCTATCCTGTGCCCATAAGAACCACAGACTCAGGGGACATACACACAGAGAAGAGAGAAGTGTCTCAACATTGAGAGGAGAAGAAGCAGCTGAACATTAGAAACTGTGATTGGTGAGGAGTTTGGCTAAGTATGGTTAGGGAGGAGTTTGACCTGGGACAGCCAAACTCCAGGGGAAGACCACCTTCCCACTCAATCCCCTTTCCAGGTCCCCATCCCACTATGAACCACTTCCTTCACTCTAAAATCTCTGCATTCACCATCTTCCAAGTCTGTGCGACCTCATTCCTCTTGGCCATTGCACAAGAATTTGGGACGTGCTACGTGCAGCAACCTAAAAAGGCTATCACACTGGCCCTTTGCCCTCGTTGTCAGAAGGCAGTCACCCCAAATGATGAGGCAAAAGGCCCACTGAACTGGTAACACCTCCTCTGGGGCTCCAGGGGTCACAGGTACCCCCTTCTGAATGGCAGAGCTAAAAGAGCATTGTAACATGCTTGGGTGCTACTGTGGGGCCCGCACAATGCCTGCTTTTGCCGGAGAGAAGTGGCCAGTGGTTCCAGTGCTCATTCACTCTGGTTCCTGCTCCTGTCTGCTTGTGTGCTCATTCTCATAAGGGGTTGAGTGTGGCAGCCGAATAAAGGAGCTACCCCTGTTGCAAGTCCTACAAAGGAGTCAAGGGAAGTCTCCTGTTTCAACATTAAAGTGAATGTCACAAAGTAAATGTCACCTTCACAATACACATACTCAAAATAGATATTTTGGAATTATTCTTCTCACTTTCTGATCTCATTTTTAAATATCTAATCTATTATATATTTTTGATTATTTTGTGCACCCAATGTTTCTTGACTAGATATGGTTATTTGCATTTCTACTGGCATCACTCTAACTCAACACACTATATATTTTTTTTTCTGGACTTCTCTTTGGTTTCCTTGTTTTATTCTTGTCTTCAAATAAGTTATTATTCACAAATTTCAAAATGATACTTTCTAATTGTACATTTAGTCGTATTATCACTTTGTTGAAAACCAACTTCCATGCCATTCAATTGGGTTTTTGTAGGATCCAGATTTGAATACCACCCTAACTTCATCTCCAAATATTCTCTCCCTAACTCACTTCTGCAATAACATTGTCCCTCTTGCAGTTCCTTGAACTTATGAACTGACTGCCTATTCCAGGTATTCACATGTGCTAGGAGCTCTCTGGAATGTTCTTTACCTGCAGGACTTCTAATTGAAGGACAGATCTCAGCTTAAGTTTTGCTCCTAAGACCCATGATCCAATTACCTAATTTAAACTTACAAAATGTTGCTTAATCCCTATAGGTGATTTTCAAGTTATTTTTATTTGTGCTCTTATTTGTGCATTTATATATTTATTCATTTATTTATTTTAGTTTTGTCTTTCCCACTAAAGTGTAAGTTTCACAAGAACATGCTTGTGTGTTTTTTTTTTTTTCTTTTGTATACCTAGCATTTGTCATAGAGCCTAGAAAATATTAGGTACAACGGCCCTCCTTTTCTGCAGGGCATATATTCAAGACCCCAGTAGATGCTTGAAACTATGGATAATACCATACCATATATATACTATGATTTATCTTATATATATAAAACTACAATAAAGTTTAATTTATAAATTAGATTCGGCAAGAAATAAACAACAAAAACATAATAAGACAATAATTGTAACAACATATTTTAATAAAAGTTATATGAATGTGCTTGCTTGCTTTCTCTCTCTCTCTCAAAACATCATATTGTGCTGTACTCACCTACTTTCGGAACACAGTTGACTCTGAATAAATGAAACCAGGAATAAAGTGGGACTACTGTATTTAATTATTATTTGTTGAACAAATAAATAGATTGAATGGATGAACAACTGAAATAAACTTTGCTTCTTTCTTTAAATATCACAAAAATAGCATATGATAATGCATCTACGCCATGTGTTGCATGACATAAATCCAATAATACATAACATTTAAGAATTCTAGATTTATTGTAGTAAATTAATGTAACCTCATTATAAATTGCTTGTAGTTATCCATTTACAAAATAATGCTACAAATGTGAAAATGAAAGCAACGGGAACTGATTCTAATTTTAGAAGAGAACATTTTGAATGAGAACATTAACATTTGCAAAGACATTTATTTTCAATTTTTATCAAGATGACTAACTGGCAATATGCGCTTTGCTTTGTGTATGAAGGTGTAGTTGGTTGATTCAATTTATGCTCTGGAATGAGTATATCATATACTATAAAACGTTGAATCCAATTCCTCTCATTTCTCAATCTGAGCCCAGAATATGTTGTAATAGAGTCAGGATCTGCTTAATGACACTGTGACTTCAGGTTTATAAGTTATAAATTTTCATCCTGGCTCCTGTGTAAGGTAGTGCACCCTACTTAGTAACTGAAGATTTTAAGGACAGAATGATTAAAAAGATTTTGCAAGGTGGCGAGTTCAAGGTTGGCTTTCACGGGCATCTGATTCCAATTCACGTACTTTGGTCCACTAAGCCATTCTCCCTTTTCTTACAAGGATCTCTGAAGCTGTGTATTTAACTCCTAAACTGAAGTTAAATGTCCCAAGGAATTTTCTGGGCTTTATATTTTAACCTTTCTATGTTTTCAAGCTGAAATTAGTAAACTTGGTTTTCTCTGTCAGAAAAGGCCAAGTGGGTACCTGTGAGGTTTTACATTTTTTGTAGGTAATAAGAGGTCTGGTGGGAGGCACCTATTTGAAGAATTTTTGTTATCTTTCTGTTATTAAAACAAGCCCCTCACTAAGAAAGTACAGATGTTTTGCAAAAATTGGAAGCCTAGCTATCTTGGAAATGTGAAATTAGGAAGCCAGAGTAAAGGTTAACCATCTATATGAGCCTATTAATGACATACATTTATCTTTATATTTCAGAAGAACATTGGGCACATTCTGTGTAATTTATAAGTGTAGTATCAGCCAGGCATGGTGGCTGGCACCTGTAATCCCACCACTTTGGGAGGATGAGGCAGGTGGATCACGAGTTCCGGAGTTCAAGACCAGCCTGTCCAAGGTGGTGAAACCCCATCTCTATTAAAAATACAAAAATTAGCCGGGCGTGGTGTCAGGTGCCTGTAAATCCCACTTACTAGGGAAGCTGAAGCAGGAGAATCACTTGAACCCTGTGGGTGGAGGTTGCAGTGAGCTGAGATTATGCCACTGAACTCCAGCCTGGGTGACAGAGTGAGACTTCGTCTCAAAAAAA
>NW_016806952.1:455233-501387 GCF_001698545.2 Rhinopithecus bieti | reverse complement strand
AAAAAAAAGAAAAGAAAAGTGTAGTATCTTTCATGATCTTTCCTGCTCTTTCCTTTTTCGGTTTCTGCAGTTCATCCTCTGATAGTCAGAAATGGGGCTAAGAGAGAAAAATGTTACCTACTAAAGAGCTATGACCATTAGTTACAGGAGTGGTTGGAGAGCTCCATGATATGCATTTTCAAATTTCACTGTAATTTTATTGATTTTAATCCTTAGGCAAAAATATATATTTTCTCTATCATTGCAGATTGGGTTATGCATTGGCAACACGGTGTCATTATTTTTAGCAAAAATTAGAAAAGTTACATGGTCTACTAAGAGTCCTTTATTTTGTGTTTTGAGATTTATTCACACTCAAATGTCCTGCCTATTAATGATGACATATTTTCCCCCTCCATTGTCACAGCCAGGCTTTTGATAGAGTTGTTGACATAAAACTATAAATTCCCAGATATTTAGGTTACCTCAACAGTCTCCTTCCTGTTTGAACGTTCCAAAAAAAAAAAAAAGTCCTTGTTATCACAGGTTGATCTTTGAGTCACATCCATCCAAGGCAAATTCTTGGTATATATTTTATATATACTCTATATACTTGATATTTGGCAGTAAAATGTAATAAAATATTTTACCTGCCATTGGGGAATTTTCTAATGGTTATGTTTTTCCTTTTTGCTTCAAATTTAACCAAAGAATTCTGAGGAAAACTACTTCCATCACATTTTTACATTTTATACATCTTCAGAGTTGGTCTGTTTAGCTTTTCTTAAGGGAAAATTCAATAAAAGTCCACACGCTCCATTAACATTTTATTAAGTAGTCATGATTGTTTCTGTGATTGCAGGAGAGAAAATTAAAGGGAGAGAATTTTGAAATGTATTAGTGAATATGGGACAGCTGCCAACCTATATATCAAATGTTATAAAATAATTTTATCTGACCTGGATTGAGACATTGAGTAGAATGTTCACAGATACTGGCAAGTATCATGAAGTCAATAAAGCGTCCCAAGATTTGGCAAAATAAGCTTGTTTTATGTTCTTTACATCACAGTAATCCATATCACAACTATCTCCTCCATCTCTACCAGCATCATGATTCCTGCTACTATTATTAATCATTTAATGATAATAGTACTACTATTACTACCACCACATTAAATATTTTACATACAGTATATTTTGCTCATTTATGCCTCACATGTATTGTGTACCTGAAAATTTTCATTGTCTGCATTTTTCAGATATAGTAACTTAGATAAGTTAAGTAACTTGTCCACCAAATTTAGAGTTTCAAGGTTAACCTAAGTCTGCCTAACATTTAAGGTTGAGTTTTAATCATTGAATTGTATGATGTCCCAATTTCCAAGGGGCCAGAGTTATAAAATGGCATGGGAAGATCCTGATAGTAGAAAAAATAACATGAAAATGCTTTCCTTAAATCTTGCTTATAAGGATCAATTAGAAAGGTGGAATCTGATGCCCCATCCCAAACTTTCTGAATCAAAATCTGAATTTCAACAAAACCCCTGGATGAATTGTAAAGTTTGAGGAGAAATATTCTATCTTTTTGAGTGAATATTATGAATAATAGAGTCAAAATCTTTACTAAAATTTGGAGTTTCTATATCTACATGATTTTATCAACATAACAAGACATAAGCAATTTATTTATTCATAATTTATTCTATATTTCTTTATTCTCTATAGATGTCTTGTGCAAGAAATTTAGACATTGTACAAGATACTAAGATTTTATTATATTCAAGAACACTTTATTCTAGTCAGGAGAAAATATGAGCAATAAATAATTATTTATAGTATTACATAATAAACACCATCAAGAAAATAAAGTTTAGATGTAGGGAATATTTTAGAAATCTGGAAATTTATTTAAAATTCATAAAGGAGGTATTTTCTATCTACAAATAAATATTTTGGAAGAAGATTTTCTTGGTATATTTATTCTTATTGTGGTATTCACTATTTTCTATGCTTTATTTGCACACTTAGTCTTAATGAGGAAATTTTATTCTGAAATTTCAGCTCTGTGGAAATTAGAATTACATTTTTTTCTGCTAATGTGATGCCTCTCTTGCCCTTCACTCTTATTTTGTGTTTTTTTGTTTTGTTTTGTTTTTATAGACTGCTGTTGCTATGTTGCTCAGACTGGCCTCCAGCTCCTAGGCTCAAGGGACTCTCCCCATCCTCCTGCCTCAGCCTCCCAAGTAGCTGGAATTGTAAGTAGGTACTACACTGCCTGCATGAATCTTTTTTCTAGAGATAACATCTACTTAAAATTCATTTGCAATTATACTCATAATTTTTTTTTCAGTTTTCAAAAATTTAAATAATCTAGGGAGTCAAATATTGACTTTCCATTTCATCTTTTGAAATAACAAAATTCAAATAGGGAAAGAGAAAGAGATTTCATTCAAAACCTAAGTGTTTAGTTCTTAGAACTTCAAATTTTATAAAATTTCAGATTGAATAGCAGTAGTCAGTACTTGGTGAATTTGACGATACTCTAGATTGTCTTTCACACATCTTTGTATTCTCAAACAAGAAGCTCAATATCTGCATAACCATCCCAAGTCTCTTCTTCAAATGATTTATGAAACAATTAGAAAAATGAGTGTTTTAAGTTAGAATATATTTCTAAATGATAAAATATGGATTTTAGAATTCAGCAATTACATTAAAATGAGTGGTAGAGTTAGATGCACATAGGCATTTAACCTTCATGGAGGAGATTGACCTTGATCTTTTCCTTTCAGAATTCATAGGGTTTATTTTACTACTTCACACCCAAAAGGGGCATTTTCATTCAATCACTGTTTCTTCATATATGAAATGAAATATTTCTATTAAGAGATAATTTCTTCATCTAGTCAAATAGTATTTGGTTACCCAGTGGAATGATTAGTGTAAGGTGGGATAAATGATTGATTTTTTTTAATAATTTCAAAATAAATAATGAAAAAAATTTCAATGGTAACCAATCGGTGGATGGAGTTGCTTTTTTGCTTTATTTTGTTTTGTTTTTTAGTCTCATTACAAACTCATGTTATATGTTTGGTATGTTTCAGTCTATTGCAGTTAATTCTCAAACTTTCTAAATCCAAGTGAAATCATTTTTAAGATTATTTCTGAGTAGTTTCAATACAGCATTCAAAATATCTTTGAAAGATTCCTTGCTCTCTGATATGAAAATACAGTCCATTTCGTCTTGAAGTTCTCCTGCTACAGTCTTTTCATCAAGAAGCCCTGGTTCCTTCCAGTGAGAGAGAGAGGGAGGGAGAGAGAGAGAGAGAAATGGAGAGAATATCTATAGATAGATAGATAGATATTTTATGACCAAATTTAGATTCATTGTAAATGGTTGGTCATTGTTGCTGTTTTTAAATTGAAATAGATAAGAAATACACTCATTTTGAGGAAGATATTTTCTTAAATATATTTTTATTAAAATATCTCATTAATTCATACCACTACATTGAATTCAAATTCAGGACCTCCAGGGTTTTTACTTTAAACTCCTTCCTATTAATTATTTTTCTGTTATGTCTATGCTAAGAATTCCAGTTCTCGGCCAGGCGCGGTGGCTCAAGCCTGTAATCCCAGCACTTTGGGAGGCCGAGACGGGCGGATCACGAGGTCAGGAGATCAAGACCATCCTGGCTAATACGGTGAAACCCTGTCTCTACTTAAAATACAAAAAAAAAGCTAGCCGGGCGACGAGGCGGGCGCCTGTAGTCCCAGTTACTCGGGAGGCTGAGGCAGGAGAATGGCGTAAACCCGGGAGGCGGAGCTTACAGTGAGCTGAGATCCGGCCACTGCACTCCAGCCTGGGTGGCAGAGCAAGACTCCGTCTCAAAAAAAAAAAAAAAAAAAAAAAAAAAAAAAAAAAAGAATTCCAGTTCTCAATAACACTGAGATTGTTGGAATTCAAATAAAAAACAATTACTCATTTGCTTTTATCCCACATTACACATGTAAGTATATCACTGTTAAAGTACCAACACTAGGCCTGGCACAGTGACCCATGCCTGTAATGCCAGTACTTTGGGAGGCTGAGGTGGGAGGATTGCTTGAGACCAGGAGTTTGAGACTAGCCTGGGCAATATAGTGAGACCCCATCTCTACCAAAAAAAAAAAAAAAAAAAAAGCTGACATGGTAGTGTGTACTTGCATTCCCAGCTACTCAGGAGGCTGAGGTAGCAGGATCACTTAAACCTAGGATGTAGAGGCTGCAATGAGACATGATCCACGATCATGCCGCTGCATGCCAGCCTGGGCAACAGAGTGAGACCCGTCTCATTAAAAACAAACAAAACAAGACAAAAAACACTACAACAAAAACATGAGTGCTTAAATGTTTGAATTTTCTTTTGTAGATTTTAAAACAGACTTATTGAGGTATAATTAACACACAAAGAACTGCACATATTTGATGTGCACAATTTGATATGCACAATCATAAGCAAACACTCATGATACCATTATCACAATCAAAGTAATAGTTTTCTCCTTAACACGTATCCCTCTGGGGGATTACTATGCCTTAAAGTCACTTTTAATATTTCACCTCTTTATACCACCAACTGAAAACACAGGTTCATTTGTTTATTGCTTATTTTTGTAAATTTCTTTGAAAGAATATAGTTGTGTTGCAAAAGTACGTGGAAAAATGTTGATCAGTTTCCAGAGGCACATCTCCAAAACAAGGCATAGGCAAAGAAGTCTCCTTTCTGAGCTAATTCCTCTACCCTATTTCCTCCCTCCTCTTAGGGGCAATAGTTTCACATCCCCTTTAATGTTTTCATTATTCTTCAATTGTGTATCAATTTTTCTATTCTCAAAATAGATAGATCTTTCTATTATTATTATTGTTGTTATTTTTGAGATGGAATCTCACTCTGTTGCCCAGGCTGGAGTGCAGTGGTGTGATCTTGGCTCACTGCAACCTCTGCCTCTCAGTGATTCTCCTGCCTCGGTCTCCCGAATTGCTGGGATTACAGATGCCTGCCACCAAGCCCTGCTACTTTCTGTATTTTTAGTAGAGACGGGGTTTCACCATGTTGGCCAAGCTGGTCTCGAACTCCTGACCTCAAGTGATCCGCCCATCTCAGCCTCTCAAAGTGATGGGAGTACAGGCATGAGCCACTGTGCCCAGCTCTTTTTAACTTTTTTGGAATCTAAGTAGGCTCATTTATTTTTGTCCTCGTGGTTACCTTCATACTAAGTACCTTTCCTAGCACCCTTAATCCTCCTTTTTTGACTATGGTCTATTGGTTCCCTATTGTAAGTAATAATGAAATTAGCTACTAAATTCTTCCCCATCCTCTCTTCCCCAGCATCTGATCTGAAGCAATTCAGTTTAATTCACAGTTAATAATTATAAGGTCTTCAGCAAGCATATTCTGTCCTCTCCTTAGAGTCTAATAATGTTCACATTAATATGGCTTTAATTTTGAATCAAACCCATTCCCTAAATATTCACCAATTTTTCTTTCTTCATTTCCTAGAAATCATAAGTTTGGAATATTTTAAAATATTATTTCCTGAATATACCATATGTTCAACTTTGAATCATATTTATTGAATATATTACCTAATTTTAGTTTCATACTTTAATGAAGTGATTAAATGAATTTGTTATAATTTAATATTTTACCCCATCTCATTTTTCAAACTCCAGAAGACTTTGAAATAGTTACAGAATATAGAGTTTTACTTTTCAAGGCAGTAGAGCTCAAAATTGGGTCAATATAAGAATCACAGCAGATAGGAACTGAAAATTGTCAAGCTTTATAGGAGAATGAATATTCTGGGAATTTGAAGGTTTGATAGAATCAATAGTCATTTACCATCCTAAAATAATTTTCCCAGTTCCCAGACATATTTTTAAAAATTCCTCTCTAGATAAAATAAAACCTGGATGGATTCTCTAGGCGGATGCGTGGTGTCTGAAGGGGCTGGGCCGGGCCTGGCCCTTGTTATTATTAATAATTTTGTACTTGCAAATGACAGAAAACCCTTGCAAAATTTTCTTGTATGGAGAATATTTTAATTACATAAGATTCTTATCTCCTACCTTTGTTTAAATGCCTACATATAGATAGGTTTTATTTTAATATGTATTTTGCATCAAATAAGATTCATTTATTAATTTAAAAATATTTATTGAGTCCCATTTTTTGGTAAAGTAGGTGTTAAGTTAAACTAATTCAGAAGATTAAAACAAGAGCAATAGTAATTAAAATTATCCTTGGGTGTGACAATATTTATACCTCTTAGAAGATTACAGTTACTCCACAGGCTACAGAAAGTAGAAGTTTCCACAACCGGAGCCCCATTTTAAAATTCTGATAAAATAAGCAGCATGCATACCATCCTTAAGACTGATAAAATAAATAATGGAAGGATCAAAATGGAAGTAGGTTACCTGTCTGCTACTTGGAACTATAAGGACAGATAACGTTCCTTTTTTCACTTTTCACTGAGTATATCACACTTTCATAACTATGAGTAGGAGTGCAGCTTGGAACTGCAGCTTTGTGAACTTTTTTATACCACATACTCCTACTGTGTCAGTTATATGAGAAAATGTATTTATAGAAACATATTTACTGAGTACCTCTTATGTACCAGTCACTACTATAGGCACTTGTATTAAAACAATAAAGCAGACACAATGCAAGCCTTCTGATACCTTCCAGAAGAGACTTGCAAAGAGACACTTGTAATGCAAAGAAGAATGTGATAAGTGAATTTTCCTTATAGAAGATTAGATTATAAAGCAATCAAAGATATGGGAAGCGAAATTCCAGACACCTGGCTGGGCTTAAGTATTCCTATAATATACTTTGACTTTATGGCATAAAATCAAATCATAAAATGCAAAATATAAGGTCTGTAACCCCTACTTGGCAATTGTGTATCTTTGAGAATAATACTGTATTGGCAAGGAGAAAAATCAGATATCTTATTTCATCTTAAATGTTGTATTTCTGGCCAAAAATTCAAATATATCATGAAACAATTGATCTAGAAATAATAATACAAACATTACTCTGGCAATCAAAAACTCATGTAATAGCTTTTAGAAAGTTTACATTTTGTGCAAATACATTTTAATATTCTTTATATTTCTGATGAATTGTGAATTATATTTGTTTGAAATATGCCATAATTTAGACATAAGAAAATCTTTCAAAATATAATATATAATACACATGAACTTTTAAAGAAACATTTGAATATATTAATGTAGTGCTATGCTGTACTTCACAATTTTTCTGAGTCATAAACATAAGTATTAACTTAGATTTCAGTGAATGCCATTTCATAATCCTGGTTAAGAGTTTCAACATCTATGCATATATTTGTTAAGTATTATTTTTGTGGTTAAATTGATTTAAAAGATACTAAAGAAATGCCACCGATTTCTACTGGGAAATCTCTAATAATTTTAATTAGGTGAATTGTATATATGTATATATTTATATGATAGCAAAGCATTTGTATATGTACTTCCATGAACTTAATAACTATCTAAAACATCTACCTACCTTATAGATTAGGACTTATGTTTCATTTTGTATGTACATATGGACTGATGGAGTCATAAAATAACAAGGTTAGGGGAGATCTCAACATTTAATCGAATTATCATTTTTGTGAGCCGTGAGAGACAATTTGCCATTTGATAGCTATTACACATTTTAACATATTTTTCTGCATTTGGTTGTATCGGGGTAAATTTATATCTAAAAGTATGTATTTTGGGGGCACAAATACAGCGGTATCAGTTTAGTGGTTTAGTAATTACACAGCTGAATCTAGCCCAGAGCAGGCCTATAATTAAATTTTATCTACTTCATAATATGATGCTTACTACATATATTTGAAATATGTAAACATCTGAATGTCAGATATTTTAAAGAAGCTGTAACTTTACTTCAGGAAACAAGGTGGTGCTGTTTCATTTTACAAACAAAAACTGCTGCTGCAAAAAGCTAGCACAGCTAGAGTGAGGACATCACATCTTATAAAGAGAGCAACACTACAGAAGCCAATTCCATACCTCTACTTGCCAGTTATGATTTTGTTTAATGGAAAAATAGATAAATTGTATCTATATACAGTGCACAATGTAACTATAGAGCAATAACAATATTCAACCAAGGATGAAATGTTCATTTTTTTAGTATTTTGCCGAATTCTGTGGCCTGCAGTATTGGGAAGAGGCTGCAAAGGCCTTGGCCTTAAGGGAATAAAATACATGCCTTGTGAAAAATAAAAGAAAGTTAAAAATTATTTCTAGTTGTTTTTTGACTTTCATTTTACTGGTTTTGAAAAGAAAATCCAAGCTCATCTTTTATTTCTAAATCTACTGACCTGTGATGTTAGTGAAGACCAAAGATTCCACTACCTTCTATCTATTCAAATGCTAATCACTGTTGTCAACTGACTGTGTGAACTGACGTGCTACAAGCAGTGAAGTTCTTTTTGCATTAACTTTTCTTTATATTTATTATTACATGGCATAGAGAATATAAATAAGAACTCAAGCTCCTATGTGGCATCAGTCATGTTAAATAATCTTTCTGAGCCTAATTTTTATTACATTTTAAAGAGATGCTCAATGCTAATATTTTCACTGTAGTTTATTGAGGTGATTTTCAGGTTGGTAAAACAAATTGAGAAAGTATTTTTTTTAAATCACAGATGTATTTGTCTACTGAAAATTGGCAATTTAGAGAAATTTGTTTTGTGTATGTTGATATCCCCAGTAAATGTTTTACAAAAATGATTTGACATCTTTAACAATTTTATCTGATATTTCTTTATGCCTCAACCTATTTATCTTACATATGTTGGCTACCACAGAGAAAACTCTGAAGCACTGCTGAGGATTTGAGAAATATTATATGCTCTACTAATATTTTTAACTCAGGCTTTTACTCTGACACATCAGTTATTTAAATGCCATTTCAAAAATGGCATTAATGCTAATTTGCTTTTCTTTTTTATACTTTCATATTTTCTTTACTAAAAGCTGACTTGTATTTTTCAATAATAGGGAGAAAGGAATTGTACTATTTACTTATGTTGGTATAAAATAGACATTTGAATAATACTTTATACTTTACTGACAACATAAACTGTAGACTCATTTATTGATGATATTATATGATATGGTGTTATTATTCTACAGAATAAAAAACATCACTAATATAATCTTGAAAATAGGTTTATGCCGGGGGATGGAGCAAGATGGCCAAATAGGAACAGCTCCAGTCTCCAACTCCCAGCGCGAGCGACACAGAAGACCGGTGATTTCTGCATTTTCAACTGAGGTACTGGGGTCATCTCTTTAGGGAGTGCCAGACAATAGGTGCTGGTCAGCTGCTGCTGCCCAACCAGTGAGAGCTGAAGCAGGGCGAGGCATCGCCTCACCTGGGAAGTGCAAGGGGGAAGGGAATCCCTTTTCCTAGCCAGGGGAACTGAGACACACAACACCTGGAAAATCAGGTAACTCCCACCCCAATACTGCGCTTTAAGCAAACGGGCACACCAGGAGAATATATCCCACACCTGGCCGGGAGGGTCCCACGCCCACGGAGCCTCCCTCATTGCTAACACAGCAGTCTGTGGCGATCTAACTGCAAGGCAGCAGCGAGGCTGGGGGAGGGGCGCCCACCATTGCTGAGGCTTAAGTAGGTAAACAAAGCCGCTGGGAAGCTCGAACTGGGTGGAGCTCACAGCAGCTCACATGTACCCTAGAACTTAAAGTATAATAAAAAATAAAAAATTGGTTTATGCCAGAAAGATTTAAGTGAATGAAGATAAATAAGGCAAGGTAGTTCACTTAGCAACAAAAAACAAATAACAAAAATGTTTAATATACAGTAACTACGCTGAGCGTGCTGAAAGATCATATAACCTCTGATTTTCTGATTTTTTTTTTTACTTTTCCCTAAGAATTAATGTCTAGACATCACAACACAAGTATTAGAGATTTCTCTTTTTAGAAGAGCATCCAATATCTTAGGAAGCATTATTGTGTTGGTATACAAATTATATATTTTAATCACATAGAACCTTGGATTTGAATAGGTATGTAGCTTGTTATGTGGTCTTGGGAAAATATACCTCTGTATGACTCAGTTCCATATTTTTTAAATATATATATATATACACAAATAAAATGGCTATAATATCTACTTGCATTCCAGTGTGACAAATGATGATATGAGATGATTTATATTTAGTGCTTACTGAGTTGTATTACATAATATGTTAAAATAGAGTAAACTGGATTTGGCATATTATGGACATTTTGTACTATCTTGACATTTTTTTATAAATGTAAAACAATTATAAAATAAATATCTGTTACATAAAATTAGAAAAAACATAATTGACACCATGTATCAATTTGTCTGTCAAAATAAACATTTTTTCCCATTGAAGTAACACTTACAAAATGATTTAAACATAACAATATTTCTGCTTATAAAAGGAATATAAATTTATTTTAGAAACTTCAAAAAACACTAACAAATTGAAGAAAATTTAAAAGCTGAGGTTCCAAGCTGCACCCCTACTCATAGTTACGATAGTATGGTAACTATCATAACTCTCTCTAAAATTCTACTTCCAGATAATAACCATTATTAGCATTGTGGCAGTTACCCTTTTGTTTTTTATATTTATATGAACACATTTTTAAAACAATTTTTTTTTTTAACCATATACCTGGGGTTTCATTTTGTCTATACTTTTCACATAACAAACAATGGATGAATATCTACCCATGACACTAAACTTTCCTTTATCACAAGAGGAGAAAATAGTTTAGTTTTAGTCTGAATGCTGACTTTAATCTATTAGAAGTGCTTGGTTGAGAAGCAACCAGGAGCCATGCCTTGAGTCACTGGCAAAGACTGACATAATTGGGCAATAATGTCTGCTATAGACTCGAGTGGATACTCTTGCAGTGTGTGCCATAAATACCTTTTCCCATATCTATATTGTTTTTCCTGGTTGTATTCATATTTTTAAAAATAAGCAGAAATATCAAGAAAAACATAAAGAATCCTCAAATGCAGGCCGGGCACAGTGACTCACACCTATAATCCCAACACTTTGGGAGGCAGAGGCTGGCGGATCACAAGGTCAGGAGTTTGAGACCAGCCTGGCCAATATAGTGAAATGCCGTCTCTATTAAAAATACAAAAATTAGCCCGATGTGGTGGCGGGCAGCTGTAGTCCCAGTTACTCAGGAGGCTGAGGTAGAAGAACTGCTTGAACCCGGGAGGCAGAGGTTGCAGTGAGCCAAGATTGTGTCACTGCACTCCAGCCTGGGCAACAGAACGAGACTCTCTGTAAAAAAAAAAAAAAAAAAAAAAAAAAATCCCTCAAATGTTACTATTTTCCATATTTGCTCACTTTTTTGCTTAATTAATTTATATTAAAACAGACATAAATTTTACCTCTAAGTTTTTCAATATGCATCTTCAAACACGCAGTTATTTACCTATGTAACCACAATCCTGTTTTCTACAAATCATTTAAAAACTTCTTGCCTGGGCTTGGTGGCTCAGACCTGTGTTTCTAGCAGGTTTGGAAGCAAAGTGGGTGGATGGCTTGAGGCCTGGTGTTTGAGACCAGCTTTGGCCATGGTGAAACCCATCTTTACAAAACATATAAAAATTAGCTGGCTGTGGTAGCGCATTCCTGTAGTCCCAGCTACTTGGGAAGCTGAGAAGGAAGGATTGCTTGAGTCTGGGTGGTTGAGCCTGCAGTGAGCTGATATATGGCATTATACTCCAGCCTGGGTAACAGAGTGAGACCCTGTCTCAGATAAATAAATAAATATAAATTACAAGTAATACAGTAAAATAAAAATTTCTCTAATATCATTTATTACTCCTAGTCCTTCTCATAATTTCTCAAATTGTTCCCAAAATATATCTTACAGTTAAATTTGCTAAAATAGGATCTAATTAAGAACCATGGGTATTTTTGTTGGTGTGTCTCATATGTCTCTTTCAACCTAGTACAGTCTTGCTATTTTTATTTTCTATAAAATTTTGAAGAGACTAGATAGATCTATAAGCATCTCACCTTCTAAATGTGTCTGTGTCCTCAAGGTATCATTTAACTTGTTTCTTCATCACTTTTATTACTATAAACTATATTAGATATGAAGATATGGATCAGAATCAGAGTAAATATGTTGAGGAATAGTATTTACTGGGTGGTGTTTCGCATTTCTTGTTGCATCACACCAAGAAGTACATAATGTCACATTTTCTCACTATTAGTGACATTGAGATTAGTCACCAGGGTTAGATGACAGACAGATCTTGCTAAGGTAAGGTTATATGTGTGTGTTTATATTTTTATATTTTCTCAAAGAATTTTGCTGCTTTGCTTTTTAGGTTTTGCCAGAAGTCCTAATTGTATATTTATTTGGTTGTTTATTTTTAAAGAATTTCCTTTTTATTCAAAATTCATATGTACTCATTGTAACAAATGCAGAAACCATCAAAGAAAATTTGCCATATATTCGAAGGGTGGTGCCAAAGGTTATGCTGGATTAACATTCCTAGGCCAGTTCTTTTCTCAGACTTTTTCCAATAGTCTCGATTCTCTAGAAGTAAAGTTATAAACAATTTACTTAAAATTATGTAGGTGTGCCTTTGAATTTGAGCACAAGTGTTTATTTGGTTACAATAAAGTGGAATGATGTAGAAAGTAAATAACCTGGGCCCTGGGAGTTGGTGGGGGGTGTGAAATTTACTTGTGTAATGAACTCTCATACTTTGAATAGTACTGTGGTATCTTTAGGTAACCAATATGAGATCCTACTTCTGTCCTATATTATCCAGGGTTCCCCAGAGAAACAGAATCAATAGGACATATAGAGATTTGTAGAAAGAAGTTTATTATTAGGGATTAGTTCACATAAATATGGAGGTCAGGCAGTTCACTGATCTACTTTCTGCAATCTGGCAATCCAAAACATTCAGTGATATAGTTCCATTCTAGACTTGAAGGCCGGAGAACCAAGAGCACTGGTTTCCAAAAGGAGAAGATGGATGTCTCAGCTCAAACAGAAAGAGCAGATTTGTCCTTTCTCTGCCTTTCTGTTTTATTCAGGTTCTCAAAGGATTGAATGATGCCCACCCACTTTGGTGAAGGTGATCTTTCCTCAGACTACTGATTTACATGCGAATCTCTTTCCTCACGGGTACATCCAAAAATAATGTTTTACCCAGTTGTCGGTCATCCTTTAGCCCAGTCTAGTTGACACATTAAGATTAACCATTACATGTGGCATTCAGTAGCACTGGCCAATTCCAATGCCCGTGTGAGACTATGGAACATGCCTTCTGGCTATAGTCATCACTCCCACTTCCTGGAGCCTGCTCACTGCAGAGATGGAGGGAAACTTCAAAAATAAGTAAGCATGAAATGTGTGCATATGAGTATTCCTTGTCATTACACAGAGGTAAAAGCATTAGAATCTGAGTCACATTCTAATCAATTCTCTAACTTGAAAGACAGAACTTGGCCATCATTACCACAATTATCCTGAAATAGCTATCATTAATATTAGGTGATGCCATCCCATACATTAAATAATTTTCCACTCTAAGCAGAAACATGAATTAAATAATGGATAGATTGAATATATGACACATTATTTTATTAAAATGAGATGATAATATATAAACTCTATTAATAAACATTAGATATAATTTTATATGATTAGACAGACAAATAAACAGGAAAAACTGAAGGATCTGATGAGGATAAATGTTTCTTCATCATAGGATATGTTATTTGATAAGGATAGGGGTTTATGAGCACATTACGAGGTTGAGTCATTATGTGTATTTTTTTCATCTAGTTTCAGTTTTTTACAGTATCAATTTACTCTTGCTGTAAATGATGAGGTAATTAGCTGTGGGATACGGCTTATTAATAGGCCTATTAACATGACTGCCTGTGACATCTAGGTAAATGATCCTTCTTGTTGTTTCAGACCTGGGTTAAAGAACATACTTACATCAGGCTGTGTAAGCCTAGGGAGCGTGATAAATGATATCTATGCTAATCCTGGGTGAATGAGACCTCACCTTGTTAGTATATTTTATATTATATAAACTCTAAGATTGATGGGGAGCAGTTGGCTCAGAAGAGATGGTCCTGGGCACATATTAAACTAGTTTGAATTAACACTGGTCCATGTTTAAGTATAGAAGCTTATGTTTACAAGGAAAGGCTGGGAGGAGGGCAGAAAATACAGGAAGTAACACACATGCAATCAGAAATTATTACTGACAACTCCTTTTGAAGATTTTGTGGTCTAGATTTTTATCTTTCTACCGGCTCTAAAACATGTTAATTTCTCCTTTATGTAGTCCGATATTACTGACTTTCTTCTGCATTCTTCAGATAAGTAAACTCTGTCATGGATCTACATGATCTGTGTACTTGGTCTTTCTATTAGTTTGCTCCTACTTTTAACATTGATAATAAAGTGGAAATACATTATAATTTAACACCTCTTTCTTTCTCATAAGAATTGTATAAATTATGCTATTATATTTTATTATTCTAGTTTAGGGCATTTATTTCTCTTTTGTAAGCATCACTGCTATAGTTGTTTTGTGACATATATATATGTATGTGCGTGTGTGTGTATATATATATATATTATAATATATATATATATATATATATGCCTACTTACTTTTGGTGAAGGTGAATCTGATCTTCACTCACCTTTACTCACCTTTAGGAGTAAAGGTGAGCTTTTTTCCTAAAGTTTATTTCAATAAGCAATTATTCCTACATTTGTTTTTGTATTATCATATATACATATATACACACAGATATGTACATTATAAACAGATATGTGTATACCACAACAGATACATATGTATGTATGTATATATGATGCATTAATTTTGATTCTCCTTATGCAATATTTTCACTTGCAGTTTTTATATTTTGGTTCATTTGTTGATTGATTTGTATAAATTTGGGAGGTTTTTTTCACAAAGGAATCAAGGAGGTGTATTTTCCTTCTTCCTTCCTTCCTTCCTTCCTTCCTTCCCTTCTTCCTTCCTTCCTTCCTCCCTCTCCTCCCTCCTTCCTCCCTCCCTTCCCTCCCTCCCTCCCTCCATTCCTTCATTCGTTTCCCTTCCCCTTCCCTTCCCTTCCCTTCCCTTCCGTCCCCTCCCCTCCTTCCCCTCCCCTTCCCTCCCCTCCACTTCCCTGCCTCCACTCCTCTCCCCTGCCCTCCCTTCCCTTCCTTTCTTTTCACTGTCACTCTGTTGCTCCCAGGCTGGAGTGCAGTGGGGCGATCCCAGCTCACCGCAACCTCCGCTTCCTTGGATCAAGCAATTATCCTGCCTCAGCCTCCCGAGTGGTTGGGATAACAGGAGTGCACCATGACACCCTGCTAAGGTTTTTTCTTTCTTTCTTTTTTGTATTGTTAGTAGAGATAGGGTTTTGCAATGTTGGCCAAATTGGTCTCTAACTCCTGACCTCAGGAGATCCACCTGCCTCAGCCTCCAAAAGTGCTGGGGTTACAAGTGTGAGCCACCACACCTGGCCAAGAGCTGTATTTTCTTAATAAATTCATATTTGAGAAAATATCTCTCTTGCTTTGTAATTAAGTAATATTTTGGCCAGTGTCCAAGGAGTCTTTGGTCCCTGTTGATTTCTTTCAGAACTTTGTGTACATAGATTTATTTATCTTCTGGTATTGAATGTTGTGAAGTCCCATATAAGTCTCATTTTTCTTTCTTCCTTTAAGTATTTTTATCAATCTGCCAGGATGAATAAAAACCTTGTCTTTATTCTCAGTGTTTAATAATACAGTTTGGAGATGACCCACTGTTAACTCTACCATATCAAACTTTTCCTAGAAAATAATGTGCTACACAAGTCTACTGGTGCTTTCTTCCTTCATTTCAGGCATGTTTTTTATACCCTGCATAATTGAATAATTTCTCATTCTATGTTATCTGCTTCATAAATTTTCCTGATGTGTTATCTGAATTGCCCAACTATTATCTTTTCTCTAACTGCTTTAATTTATCTGTGTTCATTGTGGTTATTTCAGGGCTTACCTCTGTATTGGAATTTCCATGTCATTTTTTTCCATCCTGTTCCTTTGTTTCTAAATCTACTAGCTTTCCTTTTATTTTGGCAATTTATTCGCTTAACTCTGTAGTACTTTAAAAATTTTTTATTATATTTTTAATGTATATGTTTTTTTGTTTTCTTTTACTAATTTCATGTTCTTATTTACCTGTTTGACTACACCAGGCTCTCTGGGAAATAATCCATTTGAGCTAATTAGGGGCTTATTAGATCTAATAATAAAGAAAACCTCTAAACATAATTGTTTAAACAAGATATAAGTTTATTTTCCTTTTATTTAATGACTCAGGGTGGATGTCCCAGCTTGACAAGTAACTCTCCACATTAATATTCAGGGACTTGCCATAAATAAGGCTCTGGATCTTCCACACATAGCTTTCAAGTTCGTTTTTGTCTTTGACAGTCTTCTAAGGCAGAAGTTAAAAAAATAAATGTACCCAGGGTGAAAGATTTTCCCTTTAGCAAGAGAGGCATACATTCCATATGTTATATCTGTTCATTCCATTGCCAATGGCTTAATTATAAACAGATGCCCACAAATGATTGCAAGGCAATGTGGTCCTTAGCTGGAGTTTCATATATGGAAGGAAACTGGACCCTGTTGTACAATGGTAGTTTCAATCACACCTTCTATTCTTTGGTTTATGTTTTTTCCTAGACTGAGTAATAATTTTTAAAAATTTGTTTATTTCACAGTATATTTACATATTTCCTATGTCATTTGGTTTCTTCTTGATGATATTTGGAGAATTTTGCCCAGAGTTTCTCAGTGTACTAATGTAATTTATTAAGCATCTCCTTAACTTTCTTCTGAGAACTATTTAATTGCCTCCCTGAACTAACTTTTACAGACCAAATATTTTATATTCTAACCACATTTTTAAGCCATTATGTCTTTAAGCAGGGAACATGGGAGTAAAGTTAGAAGTAATGCCATGAACCTCTAAATTCTACTCTTTTGACCTTTGTCATCACTTTTGAGATTTATGGCATCATATTATTCTCTTTTCTTTTGAGCAATTGCAAATATAGTCTTAATTTTTAAGCTACATTTATATTTCACGGAGTGTTAAGGAAGGATAGTACTTACTAGGCTTTAATAAGAAACCATTATCTTTATCAAGTTTTAGTATGATTAAGTTGTAATGTGCTGTGTGTGTGTGTGTGTGTGTGTGTGTAGATTATAACAGTAGATGGGGCAACTTGTTTTGCACTGCAGTGTAAATAATACATAGAATAATGTCTGAATAGTAAATGGTCAAAACATAGCTTCATGTCTCAATCAAACAGTAATATACAAATGGTCACAAACTGGAAGATGCAAGTTCTAATTAAGTATTTTCTTTAAGACAATTAAATATGCATGCGTTAAGGGAGACATACCTGAGATTCCACTTCCAAGAGATAATAGAGGCAAATTTGCCACCCATCATCTGGACTTTCAATGAAAAACCAACACCTTCTTGGTAATCTTCATTTCCTACACTGAAAAAACAGCTGCAAGTAATTTCTATCCGTTGTGGACATTATTATTTGTTCTGGAAAAATGGATAAAGGATCCTTAATGAGAAACATAATCTATGTATTTTTGTAACTTTGCATTCTCCAATTTGTGTAAGAAAAAAAAAATCCTTAACTATTTTAGTAAATGAATGAGTCCTTCCTAATTCTAAATACAAGGGTCTATGAAAAAAAGACAACTTACTTTGCTTCAAAATTTTGATACTACATGCTTTTAGGTATGAGATTGCCTTCACATGCCAAAATACTAATACAATTTTCAAAATATTACTACTATTAATATGCATAAGCATCAAAATAAAAGGAGGAAAGTTTTAATAATAGTTTTATTAGACTGACAGCAAACATGAATTTTTATTTGGTTTAGAAAGCAAAATCTCTGTAAAAGGACATATAATGAAGCCACAGCCTCAATTATACATGGAGAGGCAATTCTGTGTGTTGGGAATACAAGTCCTGAGTTGAAATTATGATTGCCATGTGCGATGCACTCCGTTTACAGTTTTTTTTTTTCTTTTGCTCTGGTTCCATTTTTATAGACTGTCATATACTATATATGAACTCATTTTTACACTAAATTCTTTGGCAAACTCACCTCAGTATTTAAGGAATTGCCTGTCTATTTGAGAACTTGGCTTAAAACAACAAAGGGGCAAATGGTAGAAAGATGGCAAAAATCTGCTTTTAGATTAACAGCCAATGAGCAGAAAATAGACATTTACACACACGTTAGTCTGAGTTTCTAAAATAAGTTATGCTTAATTATAAACTATGTAAATCTTTAATTTGCATTAAACCATAGGTTTTGTTGGGCTTTCATGTCTTCGAGGCAAGGCGGGTTCTGTGTGTATCCAATGCTGGGGAAAGTTGTCACCCTAGGATTGTTTCATCATTTAGAAACCTTCGCAGTGACATTACCTGAGACTTTTAAGGCATCCTTGATTATTTTGTCCCTTTTCTTGAATTTGACTTTTTCAAATGACATGATTTTGGTTCCAATGGTTTGTTAAACTGGTTTAAATTTTCTCGGAGTTCCTTAGATTACAATAGTACATATGGGTGCTTGCATGATAGCTACATTTCTTAATCAGAAAGCTAGTTTTCATGATGACATAATTTAATCAGTAAGAATATAACTTAATATGTATAAAACTCTACTGATGATTCACCTGAATCTCTGCAAACGTGCTTCTCTCATAGCCTTCTTCATCTCAGCTGATGGCAGTAGTTCATTCTCTCCAATCTTGCATTTAATTTGTACCAATCTCCTATTGTCTCTACTTTCAAAACATATCCTAGAATCTGAACATTATCATCTGTCCAACACCAGTACTCTGGCCAGGCTATCATGACCTTCTGCCTGGATTATAACACAAACTCCTGTCAGGTCTCCCAGATTCCACCCATTCCCTGAGAAGCTATCTGCAGCCCAGCACTCTGTATTTTCCAAAGCATAAATCACACCATGTCACTAGAATGCCTTCTTACAAAGTAAAGGAGTATGAGATATTTCTAGCTATATATTATGATCCTTGCAGGCTTAGCTCAGGTAAGGAAAAATTTAGATACTTATCAATATACAGATTATCGTGCAAGACACATGCTCTGTGTTGAAACGCACTGAATGAAGAGGCAGACTAATCTAAATTCAAATTCAATTTCCACCATCAGTTGACATAAATAAAAAAATCAGGTTAATATCTCTAAGTCTCAATTTTCTGATATATAACATATGATCAAAATGACAACATACCATTATATATCTCTGTGATAATGTGTAAGACTGATATATCAAACTGTAATCAGAAAGCACTTAAAATGTTTGTAGCAGGGCATTTCACCATGGAAATTGGTTGCAGAGGTAATGTGGATTTGGGGAACCACGCAAGGAGTGATGGGGTAACCCAGAGATTATCAATAGTAGAAAGCTATTATTACTCTTAGATTGGAGGGATAAAGAGTGATAATATTAGATATCAGAGATCATCCTTTCAATACTTGAGCCAACATAGACCTGTCAGATGCAAGCTGGAACCCCAGAGAAGCCACATTTGAAAACTGCTCAGCAAAGATGAAGGTGACAATGCCTTGGCTTATCTCTTCTTACTGCCTTCCAAAAGGCACCCTCACCAGTGTCTCCATTGTCGAAGGCAGCCAGAGCCAGCTGGCTATGGATCATGAAAAATGCAATCTAAAGAGGTGAACTCCTCTCATAAGAGTGGAGCAGGGGAATAGAGAACAGATTAAGAACAATCAAGTCCAACACTAGGACAATCTATCACCAAAGATCTTAAAATTGGCTGTGTAGTACAGAGGATGATTAAGTGTTCATACAAAGAAGCAATTTAATATTCCCATAGCACAGATAAAATTATCTAAAGGGTAAAGGAAAGGAAAGTTGTTGCTATGGGATTGGGTTGATAGACGTCAAAAATAACATTGACTGAATTGCTAAGGTAAATAATTCTAGCAGAATACTGATATTGGTTTATGCTTTTTATTACTTGTACACCTCACGTGTATAATAAACATTTTGATGAGAAAAGTTTATATGCAACTGTCAACCAAGAGAATATATTAGTAATTAAATTTTGAAAAAAAATACAGTAGTATTTGAGGTTGTTGATTGATTTACAAATGTGAAGCAGTCATTGAGACATCTGAGTTATCTAAATGTGAAAAAATAACTTCTAAATAATCTAAGTCCAGATGCATATACGAAAAAGAGCAAAGCTGCTCATTGAGGTGGACACACAGTCACCATCAATTATAATGGGTTTCATTCATAATCAGTGGGGAAACAACTCCCTTAGGAACTTAAATTCATTATCTATTGTGTTAAATGATGTATATTTTTAAATGTTTATGATAATAACCTTAGAATGTAAAAGCATGTCTTGGAAATATATTGTTGTTAATGTCTTCTTGCATCGTGGTAATGTTGCATTTCCATCAAAGAAGCTGAAAAGTCAAGTACTGCATTTGAAACACCTGAAATATCTAGTTTGGACATAAGCTCAGCCTTGTAATATTACAAGGACTTAGCTTTGCAGTTACTCCAGGTCAAAGAGATTAGCAAAGCAGTTTTTTCTTACCATGTTAACATGAAATCAAGAGTCAACCAGGTAGCACTAGCTAATTCTGAAGAAAAAAATTGCTATCACATAGAAACTCAGCTTCAGTAAATTAAGAACTAAATGTATGTCTGCCAAAAAGTTTTGCCGTGATCAATTTTTTCAAACTGTGATTAAACAAGATCAGGTAAATCACAAATATTTTAAATTGCTTTGGTTAACTCCACAGATATGCCCTGTTATTGTAAATAGCAGCATAAGTTATAAAGTTTACAGAAGGAAAAGCATGAAGCTAATGCTCTAGGTTAGAAATTAGTTTAAGAATAAAGAAGAAAAATATGTGTTCGATTACTGCCAAATCAAATCTCTGGCAATAAGATGGAAGACTTTATTATTCAAGATGAAGCTTTTTAGAAATAAGACTTTACAAACTGTAAGATCCTGGTCAAATTTTATTTTGCTGACTTGAGGTTAAATTTCTTTGAACTTTCAATAGGTGTTTTTTGTACTATGTTTGTATTATAAAATAGTAATGATAATATGGTTGTGTTTCCTCTTACAATATTTGATTTGAAAGTCCCATGTTTTTGTCAAACAGCTTGCAAATGAACTTTGCAATCTTGGAAGTAGAAAGCAATTATAAATGGGAACAACAATCCTTGCTCAAATATTTTCTGTGAAATGCCAACATTAGTCTCTTTCAGAATTACATAGAAATATTGACAAGCATACAACTATTTTAAGTTGTAAGCCACTATAATTGGTGATCTATCCCTTATTTTGTTTCTGGAGAATTGTAAAATTACCTTTGGATTTCTCAGTACACTTAGTAGTGCCTGAATGAGAACATATTCTGTGAAGGCTGAGGAAACTTCTAAAATGCCGATCACACTTTAGGTAAATTTTATCACACAAAAAAATATTCCTTTCTGTTCCCTCTAGAATATGTAATGTGGAGTAAAATCACTTATTACTAAGTGTCACTAATTATATTTCACCATAACTATATTATTTTAAATTATTGTATCTCTTAGATTTAAATGATCTCTAATGTGTTTAAAGTTAATATTTGATGAAAACTTGTTAATATTTAAATAGTTTGCCTAATGCGATAGTTTCTACTGAAAATTGGAATGTATCATGTGATCATCTTGAACTGAATAAAAGGAAAATCCCAAATGATCTTTCTATTGGTCAATTATGCTTAACTATTTTGAGGACTTTAGATTTTTCAGAAGTTTACAGATAAGATTGATATGAATTGGAATGAGTCTATAATTTTCAAGTGTTCATTTTCAATACTATTTTTATTGTATTTTGGTTAGTTTCTAGAGATTTAGACATTAATTATAGCCTGCATTTTTAATGGTAGAAAACTTATAATTTTGCCAATAAAATACAAAAGATTAACAGAATGTATATTTTGATTTATCTAGATTCCATTTATTTAATTAAATTTGTAACTTTATTATTGACTCATTTGAATCGTTCATTATTTAGGGGGTAACTATTATTTTAACAGTAAAACACAAGAGAAATTTAAATTGTTTTGTGTTGAAAATGTACAACAGTGTGATTCAGAGTATTTAAGGAGTCCTAACAGAGAGAATATCAACTATAGTGCTAGGAGTGTGGTTCAAGGAAATGTGGTTGGACTCTGGCTTGTTTACATTGATATTCTTTCAAATCATGCTTCATAATTTGTTATTAAACATAAGCCAGGCACGGAAAAACAAATTTTGCATGTTCTCACTTATTTGCGGAAGCTAAAAATTAAACTCATAGAGAGTTGAGTGATGGTAGGGTGAGTTGGAGGAGAGTGGGGATGGTTAATGGCTACAAAAATACAGATTGATGGAACAAGTAAGATCTAGTATTTGATAGCACAATAAGATCACTACAGTCAAGAATGATTTGTTGCACAGTTTTAAAAAACTGAAATAATATAATTGGATTGTTTGTAACACAAAGGATAAAAGCTTGAGATAATGAATACCCATTTACACTGATGAGATTATTATGCATTATATGCCTGTATCAAAATAGCTCATGTACCCCATAAATATATACAACTACTGTGTACCCATAAAAATTAAAAAAAAAATAAAANTTTTTTTTTTTTTTTTTTTTTTTTTTTTTTGAAGTGTAGTATGTCCTCACTTAACATGATCGAGAGCTTCTTGGAAACTGTGACCTTAAGTGAAACAATGTATAACAAAACCAGTTTTACCATAGGTGAATTAATATAACAAGAATTAAGTTCCCATGGCATATTTCTCATCACAAATACATCACCAAATTTCCAAATAAAGATGAAAACATTTCTACCAATAAACATTGAAATTAAAGTGAACTATACTGCGTTTAAGAAAGATTAATAAAATAAGTAAGATGATTATTTACCCGCTTATTCCAGTTCAGGGCTGTGGGTGGCCGGAGCCTATCCAGAGGCCAAGGCGGGAGCCAGCAGTGGACGGGATGCCATCCCATCTCAGCTCTGGCTCACACCCCCACCCTCACTGAGACTGGGACCACTCAGAAACGCCAGTTAACATGCACAGCTTTGGGATTTGGGAGGAAACCAGAGAACCCGCAGAAAACCCACGCAGACATGGGAAGAATGTGCGAATACTACATAAAGTGGTCTGGACTGGGAACCAGTTTTCCTTCTCATCAATGTTATAAAGAAACGGCGTGTCATGAAACACTGCTTGAGGACCTGCTGTACTTGATGTTTTCTGAATAAAAAGATCATCTAGAGGGTTTCCTTGTCTCTTTGTAACTAGTTAAATCACAAAAAATTGAGAGTAAACACCTCTCTGACTTTCACAGTCTGTCCGTTTTCTAACCCCTTCCTAGAACTGGGGTTCTTTTTATACAAATAGTAGTTATGCATCAGTAATACATTCATGTTTTATATTTCTCAAGAACTTTCACTCAAAAATCCATATCACTATCTTAAATATACATGAAGAGTTTGACAAAAAAGCCTGCTATTTTGAATGGCAATTTTCAAAGTTTTTTTGTACATTATTCCATTTGTTACTCAAACTTATAGAAGTCCTCATGAATATAGATTAGAAAAGATGTCCTTTACAGAGAAAGAAATTGAAAACTCAGAGAAAAATGGTTTTCCAAAATAAATGAAGTGCAGTGCTCTTTGAAATCTGTGTTGTTTTCATTTTGGATTGAAGACACTGCAGCAGATACTTTACTATGCCAGAAATCCCAGTGAAACTGATTCTCCATGCCAATAATGGAGATTCCCTCTCCATAGAATATTTTTATCACTTATGGAAACATTAACTTTTCTCTGGAATTCCGCAATTGGAAATAATCTTTCCTTTTCCCCTTGGACTCTTTCATCATGGAGATTTTTGTCTTCTTTCCATAATGAATGTCTTCATTATTCACATTCCTGTTTCCTCTAGACTGCAAAGTCAGGAACCAGGATTTTATCTTTTGTTTTCCACAAAAAAGTATTTTCACATGGTAGTGCTTTATATATATTTGTTTATTTAATAAAATATATCATTATGATTTTGATAATCTGTAAGAAAGGAGATTAATGTGAAACCGTGGATAAAACAAACATAGCACATCATTAGAGAACTCTCAGAAGTTTAATAATCAATGCTTACATAATTTCTCTAACAAGGTAGGCAAATAAATCTAGTATCTAAACTGAAGAAAGTTTGTGGGAATATAAGTAAAATAGTTATAAGAAGAACCAATGAAAGTGTCCTTATTTAAAAGGCCAGATGGAAAATTTACATTTAACTTGCGTGGCGGATGATGTGAGGTGGGGAATTATGCGGAAGTTGAGCAACTTTATTTGAATCCTGTAAACTACTGAGAATAGAAATATTCCTGTGATGTGTTCATTTTATAAAAAATTTGAAATGAGTAGAAAATGACTGCATCAGGTGCTGAGAGCTCTTAGGGCAGAGTTGCATGAAAGAACTAGTGTAGAATCCTCCGAATTTAGGTACTTTTGATGATGAAAGTTTGGAGTAAAGTAACATGGTGTTACACTTATGCATTGTGAGTCATTTTTAAAAATGTAGTACCTTGAGAATAGAAATACTAAATTTCTTGACTCATAAAATAAAAACAGGCAATCTTCTGTCCTTGAGGATATTGCTGTCTATAGCAAGAAGACAAAGGGGCTGATACCACCGCTGTTGTCACAGTCATATATATTCCTAAGATTTCTTAATTGTAACCTTATGGTTTATACAAATTACATATGTGAAAATGTTTCTGAACGGTTCACTTTCCCCCTAGATGACTGCATGATGATTGAGTTACAACATTATGTAGTAATCTTGTCTCATTTAAATCAAGTAAATCAGAAAAATCATTTAAGTTTTAAATAAACTCAAACATATTCCAAAAAGTGTAAAATAATTTACAGTTTAGCACCATAGATATTCCACAGTGCTAATTCAGAAGGTTTTCTATTCTTTCAAATAGATTCCTTTGTTCTCATGGCTCAGAGTGGTTACTACATTTGTTTAGGAAATTTTCAATGAAATCTGGAGATTTAAAGATACTGTGGTGTGGTTAGAAAACATCTTTTCTTTTTACAGAAACTTTATGATATGTCGTAGTTCAAGGATGTTATTTTTTACTATTCATTTGATGTCACAAAGATCAACACATTCAATAGTATTCATGTATTTATTTAAACCAGAGAGACTGGAATCCTCTAGGCTCATTTTTGTTAATGTGTATGTCTTTCTCTGTCTCTCTCTCTGAAGTTCAGAGGTTTTTAATTCACCTCATTATTCATATAACATTATTATAATAATTCCTAAATATTCAGAAAAAGGGTATTTATAACATTAAGAGGCATTTAGTCATAAGCAGATGCATTTTAGCTAACTTGATTCATGCGCTGAGAATCCTTAGAGAAGGCCCACATGTGATTCATATCTGAAGGCTTTCCTAAGTATCTCACAGAGATGGACAAAAAGATTACCAATTATATCAAACAAGTGTTTACTATTTTAAACATTACAGTTGACATGCTATTAAAAAAGCATGGGAGAACAAAAGCATTTAAAAATTTGTTAATTGTTTTATAACTATTCAGCATTAACTCAGGATCTTTTCTTAATATTTTGATACAGATGCATGTCTGTCATTTCAAAAGATGTTTAATCTGTTTTTTATTTATGCATAATTTAAGTTAAATGATTTGAATTAGTTTCCAATCACTAGCATTGGACAAATATCATATATGTGGACTTAAATATGTATTAATAATACATAGTGACTTGTTTCATATATAATTATGATTTAAAATGTTTCATATGGCTCCCTTTTTAGATTATTTATTAATAGGCAAAGTGATGAGGATGAAAAGCAAATTTACACAAAGCATTGAAAAAATCATATACTTTAGAATTTTGAACTGCTTTAGACATTTAGTAGTATCCAAAATATAGTGCAGAGATGTTTTTTAACACACAGACTGCTACACCAATACCAATCTTTGCTTGAGTATCACCAAATGAACCAAACGACAGAGAGCTTATTACCACATAAGACATTCTACCCCATTATTGCATAGCTCTAATCTCAGAAAGATATTATTAATGTTAAAATGAAATTGCAAAGATATTTTATGCGAGTCTATTGGGATATAAAATTATAATTGTGTTACTTTTGATACTATTACTCCTATTGCCAGGCACCAGGTCAAAGAATCACAAAACATACTGCAAAGGGTATGGGTTTTTGACAGTTCTGTGATTTCTTTACTGCAGGACCTAACACTATATTGTGCATATGAAATTTCTAAAAGAAGAAAATGACATACAGCATTTATTAGACTTTATATAACTAAAGTCACTCCTAGTAGATCTTCCCCAAAATAGCAGTTTGTGAATTGCTGAGGAAGAGAGTTGCTCAGTCTCTGGAGTTCCTTGTTATGGCCCTCTTGTTCCCCTGAGATTGGAGATGTATTAGCTAGGGTGGATGGCTGTGTAGGTTATCAGATAGCCTCAGTTCCCACTGGCAAATGTCCATGCTAGTTGACTGTATTAATAAGGAATTTTCCATGCTTCATTGATTCATAAGCATATTGAATATTTCTGTAAATATCTTTCATTTCTTAACCTAAATATGCAAGAGAAAATTAAGGAAGCACTATAAAACAGATATTTGGGAAAAGAGGAGACTGCTAATGGCTCTCTTTTTTTCTTACCATATTCGGAGACAGATTAGTCATCTCTATTTATTTTAATAAGGAAAGAGCATATTCTGTTTAGAAAAGGTTTTATTGGTGGGAACAGTTGTTGAATCAAGACAAACATGTTATAATATATGAGAATAATGCTATAAATTTTCTTCCTTTTCCCTTAAATGTTATGTGGAATTTTCCGGAAGAAAATTTAAAGTTAATTTAATAAGTTTTACTCCACATACTACGATTCTTTAATTTTAATTTTATTTAAAATATTTACTTGCTAAGAGTAATGCCTTGACAAATTTTATGATAAAAAGCTTGTTTCATTTTAAAATAGAAACAATAGTATCAAGATTATTATTCATCATAGCAGATAAAATGAACTGACCCTGAAAAGGCTTATTTTGTGAATGTGCATCTGTAATTATTTGGTTTAAAAAGTTCATTGAAGTAAGTAAAGTGGAGAGTTAATAGCTCCCATTTGTAGATAGGTGACATAACTTATTGTAATGCTCAATTATCTCTGGTCCATGGATTGTTCTATTATGCAAACACTCATCTGCCCAAATAAATACTCATTAAGGTGAGCGTCTATGCCAAAAATACAAATTTTCTGTATTTTTACTTTTATTTGCATAGTAAGCTCTGGAGAAATGAACAAAAAGCACTAATAAAAATCTTGGAGTTTAGGTACAATTTGAAAAATTAGATGTCCATTAAAGAGCAGTAAAGTAGTTTGTTTAGAAAAATGTTTAAAATTATTTTGTTAGATACATTTCCTGATTGGAGAATAATAAATGAACCTTACATTAACCCCAAATCCTATTTTTTTTTTTAGAGTAGGAATGGTCAAGGGTGAAAGAAATAAGAATATCACTCAAGTCATAAGTTAGAATAATAAATAGCACACATGCCCACACTATAAGTTCTTCAAACTGAGTGAAAAAAGGAGAGTTCATGCATCTCATTCAAACTTCAAAGCTAGTTTCTCCTTTTATGGTTAAACCAAAGCTTTCAAGAATGGAGGACAGGTTTCCTTTACAATTTAAAATTCAAAGAGCACCACTTTGAAATTTAATAGAGCAGTGTTTGCTAAAGTAAACATTTTAGTCACAGTGAAGACAGATGCCTCTGTGCATCCTCAGCCTTTCTGTAGGTATTAAAGCAGTGCTTCAAACTACTGCAATGTCTCTTCCCCAGTAGCTATTCAAAAAAGATATAGATTTCACGGAATGCAGAATTTCACTTCCCCAAACAAAATGTACCTTTATCGTTAAAGCAATTTTGAAACTTCAAGCTTCTGATGGTAATTTAAAAGCAGTACCTTAGAAAATCAAAAGAAACACTGAAAATAAGGATCTCAGATTCCTGTTAAAGGTTTTACTACCACTACCCCATCTACAACCACACTGGCCTGCAGAAAAATGCCTCTGGGAGAAAGGAGAGAGAAGTGGGTTAGACAAGCATTTATGGTGATCAACACGTGGTGTGAGAAGCCTTTTGTATTATTAAAAAATAGGTTACTAACACTGCTCAGTGAAAGGCGCTGTTTCTTTTACAATGCATACCAAATCCAATTACGGAGAAAGAACAGTGGAAATTCTTTTCTTATTGAGAGCTAAAACAGCTTACTAGACCATGTAATTTTTTTCCAGTAAGCCTAGAACATAGACATGTCTCTGCATTAAAATAACTTTTCTCCATGCATTGACTACTATACATTATCAAATATCTTCTTTATTCCTGCCAAATGTTTATTTCTCCTTGTTGTTTTATTGTTTTAATTATTTTTCATTCAGAATATATTTACATGGATAAATAAACTGAAAATGAATAATAGAAGAACTTGAGAATCAAGTGATCTAGGGAAAATGCATTTATAAATATTATATTTAAATATGTTTACACTTCTGGGCCTTTATATTGGAATACATAATATATATGTATAAATTAACAAATTAATTTAGAAATTATATGTATACATAAAATTATAAATATGTATATGATTTTTATTAGGAAGATATTGATTTGTAAATTTGATATATAAATATGAAGTTTTATATAAATCTAAAATTTTCAAATTTTGTATGTGTTAACATAAAAGTATGTTTGATAGTATTCAGATTTTTTCAAGCAATACTTTGGATTAATTTATCTTATTATTGTCCATATAACAAGGCAAATATATTTTGATTTTTGTAAATATACTGTATTTATGAATATATGATGGGCATTGTATAAAAGCCAAAATTTTGTTAACATTCCATTGACAGCAGTAGGTATCATACAGAATTATATTTAATTTTATAAGGCAAATTTTAGAAAATTATAATTTTTCATATTAGCCACGTATTTTGAACTTCTTAACTGTAAATATACATTGATCCCTAGAACTGTTAAGTCCTTTCAATCTAAGGTATGTTAAAGTGCATTATATTTGGCTATAAATATGAACTTCTCTTCAAATGAAATTCAATCAGTAAAATAAAAAATAAACAAGAAAAGAGTCATATTTCTAAGCCCACAAGAGGCAAATTCAAACGCATTCTTCTGTTTGTTGTGCTGTTGGTTGAGTATGTTTTCCCCCCGGCACAATAATTGTAGCATTGCAGTTTTCTGGCAACAAATGGTTGCTGAGGGTCACCAAATGTCTCTGATTTGCTAAAGCATTTAATCTTCCACAAAAGTTGTTTACTGCTTCATATATGCTGAACGTCAGGAACATTATCTTTTAAATCATGCCTAGCTGCTAATTAACGGATGTATAAATGTTGAACAGCCAAGTCTTTAAATGGAGCCACGAATGAGTACAGCAGCCATTCTGCACATGGCTAAAATAGAGATCTGATGAGCCATAAACTCTGATTTTTCTACATAGCTCTTGTCATGCTGTGTATCTAACCAGATTGAAGTGCATTTGAGAAATTTACTTTAAACCCATCTGAAACTGAAAATATATTAGCAGTGCTAGAAGTGTTCAGTAGTGCATTATTAGGTTACTGGGCTACATTGCTGTCTCTCCTGTTTCTCTTGGATGTCTACATTTTAGAAGCAAAACAAAGGCTTAAGTTTCTGAATTTAATCCCCAAATTTGACTTTATGTCAATGTGAGACTTTTGTCACCACAATTTATTGAACTTACTTTTCTAAAACAAATAGAATATACTTTCAAAATATTTATTTGATGCCTTTTTTTTTTTTTTTCCAGATAGGCATAATTTGACCTGACCAACACAGCATATTAACAGAATCACCTAGGACGTTTCACTGCATTTAATATTTATTGAGCATCACCACTGGTTGGCACTGTACTAAATACTTTTACAGGCATAATTTCTTGCATTCCTGATAATGATACTAGATGCTATAAAGGAGTTATTAATATCTTTAGTTTCCAAATTAGAATACATAGAATTTGGAGACTTACTCAGGCTTTCATGACTTACTAAGAGCAGAGAGATCAGAACTGGAATCAAACTGCACACTGGCTGACACCAAATCTTTAACCACTATATTATACTTCCACTAGTCTTGATATATGATATGTTCATATATTAACAAGCTTTTTATATCACAATGAGAAAACTATTGGGAAATAAAGAGTAACCCAAGAGTAGCAAAGGAAGGAGCAAAGCATGGCTAAGCAGACAATATAGAATAGAAGAAGAAAGAAGTGGAAAGGAATGACTCTGATTTTTCAAAATAATACTACATGACCCTCTTATTCGAGGAATTATCTTCAAATTTGGAAAACGGTAAAAAGGTAAATGTAACAGACAAAATATAGAGTACCACTCCCTACTTATTGAATTGTGAAGATAGAGCAGGAACAGTGATGACTAAACATGAACTAAAATTCCACCACTAACATTTCTTTATTATTTTTTCTAAGAAATTTCATTCATGTCTCAGAGCCCTTGTTTCCTTATCCTTCAAGCAAAGCTTATAAAATGATTGTGGAAATGACATAAGCATATATCTGGGGAATGAATGAACTGAAGGAATGATTTAGAATGGAAAGTTCTGATTCATATGTACTATGTCCTGGATTAGCAGCAATGTGACTTTAACCATGTTACTGCAGTGATCTTTCTTCAACTGTAGAAAAGGCTTAATCATGCTCAATTTTATGCATCATTGTAAGGATTCAATGATGCAATATTTGCAAAGTACTCCATAAAATAGAAAGATCTTTAATGATTCTTGTTCTTTGTTCTTTGACCTTAGCCCCATGCCATCCTGAGTCCCTTTCTGCTGTTCTAAAGTGCCACACATCCCACAGCAGACCTCCCACAAAAAAACCCTGTTTCCCAAATTATGCATCTTCCAACCTGATATAGCAATTCTCAGTCACCTAATATAATGGATGTAATTAATGATCCAAGAAACTTCAGGTTTTTGCTCAAATAGTTTTTATTAGGGAAAGTTTCAGTTAGGGGTGGAAAATAAAACAAAAAAAAAAATGTTTCAAGAAGATGAAAGAATGATGGCTACAATGAAAGTAGACCCACTTTATGCAAGGACTAAACTCACTAGCATCATGAGATCCATGGGAGAGAAGACAACTCCTCCTCAGGCACTACTGTGTACTCTCCTCATATCACTGGGTGTCAGACCAAGAGAGAAAATCTGAGAAATAACTGTGAGAAAGAATCCCACATATGAAGATGACATCAGCAATGGTACTTCTCCCTGTAAGAGTGTATGAAATGGTGTGTGTGTGTGTGTGTGTGTGTGTGTGTGTGTATGTGTGTATGTGTATGTGTCTGTGTGTTTTGTGAGTTTGCATTAGACCAGAGTATGATTAACTCAATCTGTATTAGTTCATTTGGCTGGAGAGCATTTCTACATACAAACAGTTTATTATGGGATGACTTATTTAAAATTAATGATAAAATTTTAGGAAGAACTTAAAAAAATTTTTTTTTAATATGCAAAAAGAAAGCTTGGCAGCACTCTACTATGTCAATGAGATCAAATTTTTAGCTTCCACATATAAGTGAGAGCATGTGATACTTGTCATTGCCTCAAAGAAAGAGTTTATTTCACATAACATATTGACCCTCAGTTCCAACCATGTTACTACAAATAGCTGGGTTGCATTCATTTTTATAGCTGAATGGTACTCAGTTGCATGCATATATGCCAAATTTTCTTTGTTCATTCATCCACTGATTTTTTTAAAAAAGCAACACTATATGTGATTCTCTTTATGTTACATTATGAAAAAGGCAAAGTTGTAGGCATGAAAATCAAATGAGTTGTCAGGTGGTAGAAGTGGTGTAAGCAAATTACTAAACGGAGGCATAAGAAAATTTGGCGGGAATACAAATATTCTATATCTTCACTGTAGTAGGGGTAGCATGATATATACATGTAAATATACACTTACCAAACTTCTTAAAACTGTCCACGTAAAAAAAGGTAAGTTTTATTGTATGTAAATTATACCTCAATAAACCTGACCTTAAACAAACAAAGAATGTTAGAGTAAAAGGTCCTTTAAAGATCATTTGATACTAGATTCTCTGTGGTACAGACACATTCCCTTTGGTGACAGGTGTGCATAAAATCTGGATGGGACCAGGCACGGTGGCTCACGCTGGTAATCTCAGCACTCTGAGAGTCTGAGGCGGGCGATCACTTGAGGTCTCGAGTTCGAGACCAGCCTGGCCAAAATGGTGAAACTCCGTCTCTACTAAAAATACAAATATTAGCCAGGCACAGTGGCACGGGAGGCTGAGGCATGAGAATTGCTTGAACCTGGGAGGCAGAGGTTGCCGTGAGCTGAGATTGCACCACTTCACTACAGCCTGGGCAACAGAGTGAGACTCCAGACCCCATCTCAAAATAAATAAATAAACAAATAAAATTTAAAAAATCTACAAGGATGGGAAATGTGTTACTCTAGGAGATTCTTTATTTCAGTGAACAAATTCAACAAAAATTATTAATTCTGAGAGAAATTTTTCCTCCCTAGGATAGATAATTTCAATGCTTATTTCCGAGGCAACTCCAGCATGCATCTCTCTTCTCCATGATACTATCTTACACATGTGAGGACAGACACCATTCTTCATTTTATCTTCTTTCTAAGCAGTCCCTTCAACAATTTGTCAAGTAGCCATTCCCAACCTGCTTTCATATTCTTCTACTAATACTCTAGACACAGTTCTAATTTGTAAATATCCCTGTATGGTGGCTCAACATAACATCTACTATTTGAACTCATCATCGTAGCTCAGAGAGGGACCATTATATCCTGTGATAGGGACACCAGACTTTTATGAGTGTAGATTAAAATTGCTTTAACTTCCTTACTAGTTAAATAGTACTTTGGATCATATTGTCTTTGTCATCAGATAAAACCTCCAGTTATTTTTACATTAACTGTTACTCGGTACGTCTCCCACATCTAGATTTTGTGCAACTGATATTTTAAAACATAAATATGGTACTATGTGTTTATCCATACAAATTTTATTCCAGTACTTCAGTCAGCTGAGATATATTTGAATCTTGCTCTATCATCTATTGAATACATTAAGCATCATCTGCAAATCTGATAAAGTGTCTTATTTAAACATAACAAAGAACATTTAGTTGGTGTTTTTGCATTTTATTTTCTTTAGTGCATAGTGCTTTCTTTTAGAAATAAAATCCACAGACAGATAGAATATCTTTAGTTAAACATAACAAATAGATATTAACCACTTACGTTTGAATATAAATGAAATGAAGATGCCATCAAGGATTATCAATACAGTTGGCGATTCATATATGCAAAATAATGGCTAAAATATATATAAATTATTAAAATAAAAATATAACCAAATTATATAAAAGCACAAAGTATGGAACAACTAATTAAGGTGAAATAAATTAGACGTGGTATCACTCAGATGGTTCTGGAAGAATGAGTAGGCATTCATCTGGGACAAAAAGGAAAGTAAATAATTTCCAGGCAGACAAATAGTTAGGGCAAAAATTTTATGGCAAAATATGTTAAGCAAAACTTTGAAATTACCATCCATAGACCACCTGCACTATATCACCTAGTGATGTGTGGAAACTACAGATATCTAGGTTTTCCCCAGACATCTACAACAGTATCTCTGGATGGGGCCAAAGAAACTACACTTCTGTCAAACTGCCTTGGTGACTGTTATTCATGTTAATATTTGAAGACCACTGGTTTATGGCAGAACAAATTATTCAGTATCTTGGAGTACTAGGTATATGCTGTTGAAAAGAGATGCAGCTGGTAAGTCAACTCATGCTTTGACTGTGGAGGATCTCCTGCCATTCTCAAGTGTTTGGACTTCGAGAAGGAAAATTACTGAAAATATTCTGCAGGGCAGTTACATGGTCACTTTTGTCTTCAGGAAAATACAGTCTGGGTTCAATGGCTCGCTCCTGTCTAATCCCAGCAATTTGAAAGGCTAAGGCGGGCAGGTTGCTCGAGCTCAGGAGATGGAGACCAGCATGGGAAATATAGTGAAACCTCGTCTCTCCAAAAGTACAAAAATTAGTCAGGCATGGTGGTCCAAGCTACTCAGGAGGCTGAGGTGGGAGGGTCACTTGAGCTCGGGAGGCAGAGGTTGCAGTGAGCCGAGATTGCTCCACTGCACTCCAGCCTGGGTGACAGAGCCAGACACTACCAAAAAAATAAAAAATAAAAAAATAAAAAATAAAAAAATGAAAAAAAGAAAGAAAGAAAGAAAAGAAAAGAAAATACATGTGGTGTGGTGGCAGTGTGAAAAATACACTAGGCAAAACAGTGCATAAAGATACGGCAGTCTTTGTAAGATGCTAAAAGCATTTCCAAGTGACAAAATCTTAATCTACATCAGAGACCAAAAGATTGATAAGAAGACTGCTGAGGAAATTTATGAGAATCAATGTGCATTTTGAATTTAAGCATTAGAGAACCTGGTAAACAATTGGGTGTGTGGTGTGTATTTGAAGGCAGAGGGTAAAGAAGGCTTTAATAATAATTTGAAAGTTTCTAGATATGTGATACTGCTATCTACTAATATGTCTATATAAATAAATAGAAGTAGGTTTGTGGTATAGAGGGAGAAAATTAGTTCAGCTTTTGAATGATTTAATGTTACATTCTTGAGGTTTGTTTATAAAATACTATCCAGCAATCAACTTATAATATGAATCTGAATGTAAAGAGATGTCTCAGAACTGGAAAACTAGATTTGGGGCCCATCATCAGATGTTGGTTACATACATGAGACTAGAAGGATGGAGGTTGCCTTCCATCCATCATTTCATCAAGCCATCATTAATAAAACAGTTGAAAGGAAGAGGACAGTGGATGGTGCTATGTTGATGCCAATGTTGAGAAACAGGGCCAAAAAGGAGGCACCTGAACAGGAGTCTTAGAAGAACCAACCCAGAGGCACAAGCAAAAACACAAGTAACCATGCCAATGAAAGCCAACGATGGACAGAGTTACAGAAAGGATAATGGTCAAGAAGGTCTATTACAGAGAACAGGATAAAACACAGAAAAGAGACAAATGGATTTGGCAAGAAGATCACTGATAATTTGTTAGCAACCAAGAACACTATTTTAAAACAAATTTTCTATGTTGGTTTTGCTTTTAAATACTTTTTACATGAATGAAAACAATCTTAAGATGAAGAAGTGATATTTAAATTAAAAAATGTTTTATTATTTTAAAAATCATTTTAATATTTGATTAATCATTTCATCTGTAATAGTAGGTTTCAAAACTACTATCTAAGATATTTCAAATTATATTTCTAGAATAAATAACATCAACACTTCGTAAATGTATCATCAATAGTGGGAAAATTTATGCTTTCAGCTTTAGGTGAGGTCTTATGATCTTTGCTTATTAAAGTGCAGCAGGTAAAACCATTGCTTCTCTTAACCTTTAAGTAATATTTAAGTTGCTTTTCAGTTCCCTAAAATATAAAAGATAATTGAAAAAATGTTATTTACAATTATAAACTGTGATAACTTTTGCAATATTTACCAGTGTTCCCATTCTTTATCTAAGTAGCTGGAGAATGCACCTCGTAGCCCCTCCTGAAGTTAGGTGTGGTCATGTAACTGACTTCAGTTAATAAATGCTAATGAAAGTGTTTTGTCTCACTTCTAGGCAAAAGCCTTTAAAATCCCACGTGCAATTCACCATATGCATTTATCTACCATAGCATCAAGCAGTGATTTAGATGTTGGATACATCATCAAGCTTAGGTCATTCAGAAAAATCCCTAGGCAAACTGTGATGCACATATGTACACATAAACATTAATTATTTTATGCCATATTGGATTCAGAGTTATCCATTATCTCAGCTTAACCTAGCCTATCCCAACTAATACAGACATCATTACATGATGAGTAATTTGGTGAAAGAGATCCTTCTTGCCTAACCTCAGAGGTCCCCTACTCTCAGTGGTTGTCCTTGGTTCTCCCTTCATTATTCCGGATATCAGACATGGTATGAAGGTAGAGAACTGTGTAAAGATATCAAGATTATCCCTAAAATTCTCTGGTTGTGCCTAACATATATAACTGAAGCATATATTTTATCAGTGGAAATTTTCCAGATCAGTTACAAATTGGTGTGCCTTTTCAGAAAATGGACTATATTTTCACTTCTGTGAATAATAGTTTACCCCAAAGAGATTCAATCCAAACACTGGAGAAAGTTGCTGTCCTTTCTTCCCAGAATTTCGATATCATCAAAGGTTAGGCCTTGAAGATAAGGATAGAGACACATTTAGCCATGTGTTCTGCAGCGAAAACACTATGGTATGCTTGTAATGCATTCTGACATCTTCCCTGTACAAGGCAGACCGTGCCTTCCTGATTGAACACCCAGGCAAATATTGAGGTGCTTGTACATTTTGAAGTCACATGTAAGTCATGCAGTGTAGGTACTGTGTTTTGAGTTTTTCCCATTGTGATAATATGTGTATACTGACTAACCCATATTGGACTGTTTCATTTTTCTTACTTGGGTATAAACTTGCTTAAATAATAATTTTCAAAGTTGAAAAGTTATTATGTAGAACCAAACTATGCTCTCTATGCTCTTAAAATTTGGTCTATAGATGCTTTTTCAGCAGGAAGAGTATTAAAATGTTTGTTATAATGCTTCTTTTTTGTTTATAATTTCTATTTCTGCTATAATTTTGGTACATTGACTTTCTTGACCTCTATCTTCTGTATGTGTGCTTATTTCTAAAACTTTCCCCAGTTTGAAAAAAATAATTTGTGTTAATGTCTGGCTTCCCTATGTTCCTTGAATTCAGACGATTTTCTCTGTACTTATTTTTAATTCAATCTCCTCCCTGGTACATCTCAGATTTGGAGCATAGCTTGATTATTTATTCAAATAAATTAAGAAATTACCTTGTGCTAGGCACTGGTCTAGGCTCAGAGATCTTGGGGTAACACAGAACCCATAGTCAGGACAGATGTGGTGGCTCATGCCTGTAATTGCAGCACTTTGGGAGGCTAAGGTGGGAGGATCAATTGAGCCTGGAAGATTGAGGCTGCAGTGAGCCATGATCATACCACTGCACTCCAGCCTAGGTAACAGTGCAAGACTCTGTCTCAAAATCAAAACAAAACAAAAAAACAAAAAACGAAACAACAACCGGAAAAACAACTAATGATGAGGGATGAACAGGACAACAGGTGGTTATATTTAGATTGTGTTACAGTTGGCACATGGTGCTGTAATAATAGTGTCCACTGCTCTGAGGGAGCACAGAGTTGCCAAAGGTTCAGAATAGCAACTGACCTGAAGATACATCTTGCCAGATATGCAAAGTGCTTGCCTTGGTTCATCAACGTTTTGATTTTCTTGCAAAAAGTATATGTGTGTGTGTATATATACAAATATGTGTATATATAATGTATATATATGTGTGTTGGTATATATATGTATGTATGTATATTGTGTATATATGTCTATATTTAGTGGAAAATCATAAACCTGGCAAATGTCTAGGTACAATTTATTTCGTAATTGCTACTCATCACTAGTTAATGTACAGAAGAAAACAAAAATTTGGAGATTATCAGTAGGAAAAACTAGTTTGGAGAAACTGACGAATTATCCAAGTATCTATGCTCTCTTTGCTCTTTCATCTGTCCATCATTCTGGAAACATATTAGTCACCATTCACACAAAATGATATTAATTATTGCGTGCGCATTTGTGGTGTTTTTCTTAAGGCTTTACACACACACAGACACATACACACAATTTTAAAAAGCCCTCTGGGTGACAAAAGAAGGCTTCCAGTTCATTGCAGAGTGCCAGAATTGTGAATTGGTTTAAAGCTTGATGTAAAATGAATGCGTATTTTTTAAAAGATTTACTTCACAAAAATACACAAAGTGAATCTATACCAAAATACTACTGTCACTAATAGACTCATTTAATTTAAAATGTGAAACTCTGACCTCAGTAGTAGAATTAATATAATGGAGGAAAATAATGGGTAAAACAATATTCATGGATTTTCAGTTTCCATATCAGGTGAATGAGATCCAACTATTTTTCAATACACACAAAGAAATTACATGCTGGAAAACTTGTTAGAGAAATAAATCTACAGACACAGATGATTCTAATTTGCTGAAATTACTCAATTTGCTAATATTTTAATGTACTAAACCTTGGTGAAATCCTGCCAAAGATTTCCGTTTTCACTGCTCTTTCTCATAGTAAAAAATAATCATTAAAGGTATGTTTCAGATTTTGTAAATCTTAAATGCCCTATCAAACAAAAAAAAAACCCATAAACTTGCTCAGGTTGATCTCTTGTTACTTGATAAATAGCAATGTGTATTTTTTATTTGTCTATGATTAATAGAATATCAGAACACATCATCAATCTTACATTTTTTCTAGTATCTGCAAGATAAAAATACAAAGCACCATTATGACCTTTAAAATCAATTTGCCTCTTTGTTTGGGGGTGTAGTTTACTTATGCAATTACATCATAGAAAATTTATTATTAAATAAAAGCTGACTTGTCAGTTATTTTCTGAGTTTAACACTGTTGTTGTTTTGTAGTTTTATAAAATTATAGTACTTCATTTCTTTTTGTTGTTTCATATATTTAAAACTCTTATTGTTGTTAATAATCCTGTTGAATCTAACCTTCATACATCTGAGATGCCCGGAATTCTTAACACCAGAATACATTTTCTCTAAAATGTAAAGGCTGATATTTCTTAAAGGTAGCCTCTATTAATAAGAGAAAACACATGTTTAAGCATTGGGTTCTGCTATTTATTTCTCTCTGTAGGATATGCCTCTAAACAAGTTATGACTTTCTCAGAATACTTCTTGTTTCTCAGAATAGATAAGTCACCCACCTCTTGGTAAGGAGGGAGGGTTGTATGTAATTATTGGTTGTTATTATTTGCATTTATGAGTGAGTGTTTGTGTTTATCCCATCATTTTACCCTTCCCCTTCCTTTCTGTTTTTTTGGAAGATCTTAAAGGGCAGAGCCTAGGTTCTTTTCATAATTTATCTTCACTTTGTTTACTGTAGGCACTTAAAATAAATTCATAACTTTAAAATGGTGAAGAAAATTGGATTAAGAGTGTGTGTGCAGGGATTGACCTTCACGGGAGGAAATTTTTTATTTTGGTGGTGGTGATGGTGGTAATTGTTTTTTTATTGATCCTAGAAAGAATGTTAGGAAATGGATTTTGAGGAGTGGAAAATAATATGTGTGAAAATTCATATTTAACTTGGGTATTGTCATTTCTAACGTAGGAGGTAAGGTCATCTACTGAGATTTATAGGGTTGTGAATGGGAAATGGGCAGGAGAAAGTTAAGAGTTTTTTTTTGAGAGGGATGTCTAGTAGTAGATCAGGTGAATAAAGTATCAGGGTATCAGGAAAAAAAAACATATTAGACACCAATTTGTGCTAGTTAAGTGAATTTGATGCTTTGCCTTAGCACAACATAGACAGAAAGTCTAGTGTATTTCTAAATGATTTTGGATTATTAAAATTAAGATTGACTGAACTTTTGAAGGTCCTAGCAAAGAGTAGGTTGGCAGATATAAAGCAGTGGAAGAGATGATAACAATTTATGTGCGAAGACAGGAGCAGCACATCAAATACTAATGATAATGTTAATCATTTACAGTTTCTTCTCTGTGCCAGGCACCAATGGGCTTTTTACATGTTTATCTCTAATCTTCTTAACAACTTTGAAATGACTATTATCTCTATTTTACAGATGAGGAAAATAAATTCAAAGAGGCTAAATAACTAAATATGTAGTAGAGCTGTGTTGATTATTAGCATTTAGATTTATCTGACTCTAAATTACTTGTTCCTCTGATTATGGCAAGCTGGAGAATTATAGACACCTGCCAAGGCTGAAAACAGCAGCAGTTTAAGCCTCTATTCACTCACTGTCATGACTTCATCTCCTGGGATTACTGAAACAATATGAACTTATAACATTTCTTCCATTAGCTGTATACATATTTGTTAAATCATGAGTTTCAATTTTAAATTTAAAATGTAATGTAAATCAAATGCTACCAATTCAGTTTCTTTATTACTGCTGAATTGTACTGTATGAAAACAGATAATAATGCCCCTAGAGTCCCTGAAACTGTAGGAACACTCCTTTGATTACCATCTGGAGCACACTAAAAATGTTACCTAACATCTTTCTTCCCTTGGTAAGACAATCCCAACATTTTAGCTGGATACATAGCCACTCAGAATTTACTCCTTTAGAGCTGCTGGGGCCATAGTCAATTAATGCAATGTGGTCATACAATTGCATTAATTGACTATACTGTGTTCTTTCAAGAGCACAACTAATTGAATTGACTATGTTGTGTTCTTTCAAAAGCACAACTAAAATGGTAAAGAAAAATAGAATTTCTTTCAAGAAAGGGACTGGCCTCACTTTCGTTTCACCTTTCTCCCTGGCTGGAATGCAAACTTGGTGAGCTATCTTATACCTAGACCTAGGCAATTCCTTAGCAATGTCAGTACAACAAGATCATATCTTGTTTAGTGGAAAACAGAGTGGGGTTGAAGTAAAACGTAAATATATTTGAAATTTTGAATGAATTTGGAAGTATGCAAATCTAGGAGGTGGTCATGGAAATGAACATTTGCAGAGGTGAAGGTATCTGGAGCTGAGTACGTGAAGAAATTACGAACCAAATGTGTTGGATAGACACATCACACAGAATTTTGGTAGGTTTAGAATGAAGTGTGAACCAAATTTTAAAATGTTAAGAGCAGTGACACAAAATAATTGATGCTGGCAATGCAGAGGGGCAGAAAGTTACTTGGCTGAGAATGTAAGAATCTCTTAAGAGCTGGGACTTTTACTAAAGCCTGGATGTGTAACAGTTTGCAAATGGCAATGAAGAAAAAAGTATAACCATTTGATTTCACAATATTCATAAACTATGTGGTAGAAAATATCTACCCCTCTTGATGAGAAAAGAGGTCAAGCTGCAGCAAAACCAAGCCAATACAATATTTTTGAGGATATTATTTAATGTAATAGCAAAATATGAGGAGAGAAATAACGTGAGTGAGGAGTAGAATGTGCTTAGCATTATGGAGTTATATTCTGGTGAGATGAAAGCAAATAGTGAAGGCTTAGAAAAAGAGAACACTGAAGTTCAGAATAAGAATTTATGAAATACTAAAGTTTGTTATTTGAAGATGTGTACCTGAATCTGAAGAGAAATTAATCATTTCTCTTCCATTATTGTATTAGCTTTCTATGGCTATGTAACAATTTATCACAAACTTAACAACATAAAACACGAATTTTAAATTTCACCATTTTTACGGATCAGGTTCTGTGTGGGTAATTGGGCTGTTTGCTCAGATTCTCACCTGGCTAAAATTAAGGTTTTGGTCAGGACTGCAATCTCATCTGAGGCTAGGGATCATTTTCTAAGATCATCCATTTTGTTATTAGAGTTCAGTTTCTTGCAGCTGTAGGACTGAGGTTCTCATTTCCTTGCTGCGTCTCAACCTGGGGCTACTTTCAGCTTCTAGAAGCTGCCCTTCAGTTATAGCCATGTAGCCTCTCAGAACATTGTAGATTACTTCTTTAATGTCAGCAAAAGAATCTCCCTCTATTCAACTTTGGTGGAATCATAAACACAACATAATAACAAAAATGACTATCATATTACCTGTGCCTTACGATGCGACCTAATCAGGGGAGTTAACTACCCCCTCTTCTACACAGTTCCCAGCCACACACAAGGAGAGGAGATTGTTCAGGGTGTGTATGCCTAGGGGACAGAATTTTGAGAATGATCTTAGAATTCTGCTAGCCACACTGATTAAGTAGGTCCTGGTAAATTGTGTTCCCAGAGGTGACTGCAACAATCTCCCATCCCATATGCTGTTTCTCAACATGATGATTCCCTTTACATAAGTGAGGTATATTTTTCCTTCTGTTTAATCTGAGGATAAATGACGACATAGACAGTAGCCCTAGCTGAGCTTCTACCCCACAGTCAACACCAAACTCCAACCAAGTGAGTAAGACCGTTTTGGACTCTCCAGCGTTCCTAGTGCCCCTAGCCAAAACCATGTGAAGCAAAAAAATTGAGTCAACTCAGAGGGCTATTTAAAAAAATAATAATAAGTTAATATTTAAGTCAGTTGTTGATGTTGTTTTGGGTGCTCTGAGATGTGGTAGGAGTAACCAAAATATGGGCAAAGCAGGAAAAGGTTAGGTACTTGTAGTAAAAGGCATAAGGGAAAGACAGTCTGCAAAAGAGTAAGAAAGTGAGCATGAATACATATGAATAACTAGGATGGTCATATAATTTTAATGTGCAAATAGTAACATGATTGAGTGAGGAAAAAATCAGAATGATATTACATCAGGATAACCAGCAATAACATGGTATATATTAAATGAAGGGGAAAAGGCACAATGAGAAAGGCTGGTTTTACTTACTTATGAAACAAAAGTCATTTAAAAATATGTTAGCATGAGCCACATGGGAGGCTGAGGAGGGTTGATTGCCTGAGGTCAGGAGTTTGAGACCTGCCTGGCCAACACAGTGAGATGCCGTCTCTACTAAAAATACAAAAAATTAACTGGTCGTGGTGGTGGGCGCCTGTAATCCCAGCTACTAGGGAGGCTGAGGGAGGAGAATCGCTTGAACCCAGGAGGCGGAGGTTTCAGTGAGCTGAGATTGCACCATTGCACTCCAGCCTGGGCAACAAGAGCAAAATTCCATCTCAATAATAATAATGATAATAATAGCACATTAGCACAAGCTACAGTTTATAAATACTGAAAAAGAAGAAATGCACTGCTGTGGAGCATAAGATTATTTCAAAAGCATTTAAAGGCTATCCAAATGCTGTTTAATATTACCAAGATATCCAAATACACCAGAACCACTAAAACACTGGCTGCCAGAGAGTTTGGTAAATCTTTTGAGGCTACCTAAGTCAGGTTATAACTTGAAACACAGAAAAACCAATTTCTTTTTTCCAGTGCAACAGAATATCTCAGAATGGAGCCCAAAGGACCTCTTATGGTAAAGCTTCCTCTGTGTATTATCTTTTCACTAGTAGAGAGGCACAGAACTGAGCTCACTTTATGAAACTAAATATTTTCTGTTTTAACTTATGGCTATTTTAACTTGTGTAAATTAAGATTATATATGAGAGTTAAAAGTAATGTTTTGCTTTGACCACAGTAAAAGTAAATGATATATATATACCTATATATATAGGTATATATATTAAATGTTCCAGAATTTATAGGTAAAAATGGAGTCTAAGTGGTTTTAAGATATTTTAAATAATTGATAACACTTATTGTAGATATTCTTGAATAATGCTTTATTCTATTCTAAATATTTTCCTTTTCACCTAGGCTTCATTAATATCTGAAACTTAATATGTTAAAAAGTTTTCAGACTCTTTAATTATCAAAATAATTATTAATTCAGCTGTCCAGTTATGATTGATTAGTCTGATCAAAGGATGTAAGTGAAAGATTACAGAGAGTGGTTGTAGAATCAGATGTTTTACTATTAGTGTTACCTTTGGCATTTAAAATACATACACGTAAGTTCATTTTTAGTAGGTTTAATGTTCCAATTTACAAAAAATCTAATGGGCTGGCATCAAACTTCATTGACTTTCTTGATTGTTATGAACTTTATAATTACTGCATTTCACCAATGGCTGCCAAAGCCACTAAGAATCTTGACATCAGTGGGAAGCGTTCCACTTTGAAATCTTAAATTCGACTGCCAACTCTTTGTCTATCACCTCTTTTTCTTCCAGGGTTCTCATCCCTTACACTTTTAACACATGCACTTTGACATCATTAAAACTTCCGAGTCCCTTGACTTGTCCTTCTTTCATCATTAAATAATCTGAGCCTAATTTTATGTTTTCCCACTAAACCTAGTTTTTAATATGCATTTCATAGACTCGCTTTTCTCCACACTCAATTGCCTTTGCCAAATCTTTAACCAAACTTCAACATTGGATCAACTGTAACATTTTCACAGACATTCATTACTTCTGCTGTAGGCTTTCTATTGAAAATAGTAAAATATGGCATTCCAGTTACTTAGAAATAAACGAATGAATGACTTCAACCTCCTGCAATTGGAGTATAAGTGCCACTGAACAAACCATTTACCTAATAAATCTCTTTTCCAATTATTCAAATGCTACTTCAATATTTTAATTTTCTCCTTGAGCCTCCTACTTTAACATAAGCACTGGCTTGCTTTGGATGAATTAGATGCTTACTTTACAAATAAAATAGAATATATCAGGAATAAAAAATCTTTCCAGTTTTAAACACACACACATACACATACACACATGCACTCTTTTAAACATTTATTTATTGAGGTTGATGCCAAAATCATAATGATTCCTTCTTCTTTGGAATGAGTTCTTCCATTTACAGGGGTGAAACTTAAATGCACTGAGTGTCTTGTATTTTAAGTGGATGGCTGGCTTAAACTGGGGCAATCTAATTTTGTCTCTGTAAATTTATAATTGGGATAGCACTTTAGTCTATGTAGGTGTTAAACATTATAATAAGTGAATTCAGAAGCTATAGCAAGCTTTATTCTTTCATGTAGTCTAAGAAACAGAGAAAGCTGTTTTCCAGTTCTGCATGCACAGGAAATCAGGAGAATAGAAATAAAATGGTAACTTTGTGCTTTAATCTTTCAGGTTTTTGTTTAAGTACTTCATGTGCCTAGGTTACATTTCTGCCAATAGATACCTGGCATCTTTTCTCAGAAATATTCCCTTTTACTTGGCTAAACTAGCTGAAATTAATTTTTATCACATACAAATAAAAATTCTTAAAGAAGACATGTGCTTCTCTAAAAAATAACTTTTGCATGTGTACAATTTTGAGGGCATTGACAAGTAATATAATGGATATTTGCATCATTTCCAGATTACTTATGATGCTCCTTCTTTGTCAAGTTTTTAGGTAGATATGTGGGTGGGTCAGTTTAGGTGAGTAATTTAATTTTAATAATTGTTGTGAAATTATCCTCCAAAATGTTACTCAATTTACTCCACTTACATGGAGACCATTTGAAAGTGTCTCTTTCTCCATAACCTATTTATAAGAAAACAAAACATATTCTAAATTATTTGTCAACATCTTGGAATAAAATATCTCCTTGTAATTATATTCATTTATGCCATTATATATTGTCTTATGATTATATATTTATTAATAAGTGAATATAACAAGGAGATATCATTTTATTCATTGTTTCCCCTTAGCTGGATTTTAGGAACACTATATAAATTTAAGTGATTAAATTTGTATTACAGATCCTGGGGATGAAGCCAATTTGATCGTGATAAGCCATGTGTGAACTCCCAGCGCGAGCGACACAGAAGACCGGTGATTTCTGCATTTTCAACTGAGGTACTGGGGTCATCTCACTAGGGAGTGCCGGACAATCGGTGCTGGTCAGCTGCTGCAGCCTGACCAGCGAGAGCTGAAGCAGGGCGAGGCATCGCCTCACCTGGAAGCGCAAGGGGGAAGGGGATCCGTTTTCCTAGCCAGGGGAACTGAGACACACAACACCTGGAAAATCGGGTAACTCCCACCCCAATACTGCGCT
>NW_016806952.1:439306-450405 GCF_001698545.2 Rhinopithecus bieti | reverse complement strand
AAAAAAAAAAAAAAAAAAAAAAAAAAAAAAAAATTTGTATTACATAGTGTTTCTATTTCACAATTTCTCACAATTACCTTAATTTTTTTTTTTTTTTGGCATCATTAACAATTTTCTATTTTAATTGCAGGCATTTATGGCTTTGAGATTTTTTTCTATGCTTTGAAAACCTTCCCCCTTTTCAGATAATGGTAAAAAAATCCTTACTTTTTCCAGTAGTTATTCAGATTATCTTCCATTTAGATACATAAAAAATATATTCGGGCTATTTTGAATAAATCGTGTAATTAAGGGATCAGTTTTAACAATCTATTTCCAAATTACCTCAATGCCATTCTTTGGCTTGCTTTTGCTTTTTCCTCACTGATTTGAAGTGCCATTGCTAGAATGAATTAGATACTTGTATGTACTAGAATATGTTTCTCGATCTTATTTTGTTCCTTTCTGAACCTGGGTAAGTACAGAATTGTTTTAATTATTATAGAATGTTAGTATGCTTTGGTATCTGGTAGTACAAACTTTCTTATTTTTTAACTTATTTTTTCAAATTTCTCTTGATCTTTATTAAGAATTTTATCTTTAAAAAGCACAACTTGATAGTGTTTAAATTAGGACTAAATTTTATTTTATATACTGAGAGTATGCTCTTTGGTATATAAACATCCTGAATATGTAAATTATTTGACTTATTATTTCTCTATTAGATATAAACCATTTTTATTCGTAATAATACATTCTCACAATTTATTTTGTATGATTTTTAATAGATATATCAGCTCTTTCTCTATGTATGTTTATCTACTATTATTATTTAACTGTACCTGGACCTTCTTTATGACTTAGGTTGTTTGTTGATTTAGCTTCCATAACTATCTGCAAATATTGTCTTTTATTGGCAAGTATTTTTCCACTTGCATTTATTACATTTATTATTATTAATATAGTTAAGTAAATTTCATCCATAATATTTTGTTTGAATATGCTCCCAGAATGGTTGTAAGTTTGTTTTTGCCAAGAGTTCCAGTGATATTCCTGGTCCTAAGGTTTTATTTTATTTTGGAAATTATTTTCTTAAGGCATTTTCCTAAATTTAGGTATTGTAAATTCTAGACTCTCATGTTGGTTAATTCTCACAGAAATTTCTTTTTTTCCCTCCATATGCCTCCCAATGATTAGGCAGAAACATACATGAATACTTATTGCTTGGTGTTTTAAGATAAATTTGCTTTGTCCACTTTTCTAGTGAGATTATAATTGTTTCAGAGTGTAGCTTTATGTATAAGATCTCAACTCCAGCTCCCACATCACTTTGTCCAAGAGCTTTACCCCTTGTCTCTCTGTGGGAATTACATCTAGTCAATTTCCCAATTGCTGAGACAAGCATCCTTTAAAACCCCAAGCAGCTATTAATTAATTATCACTGTTTTTTTAACATGAAGTTTTTTTCCCCAGCAAGTTTGGTATGTTTTATGTTTTTGTAGCAAGAGGAATTTTACTTAGTATCACCTGTCATCTCTAGAGCTGGAAAGGTTTATTTTTGTTGTTTTAACTTTAAGTTAAAATTACATAATAGTGATTATTACACATTGTATGCCTGTATCAAAATATCTCATGTAACCCATAAATACATATACCTACTGAGTACTCACAAGGATTAAAAACAAATAACAATAAATGATACTGAAACTGCCTCCTGAATGAAACTATCTAAACCTGCCTTTTAAAGTTAGAAATAGGTAATAAATATTACTTAAATTATCTCCTGAGTGAATGAAACTATCTAAACCTGATTTTTAAAATCTGGAATATATCTTATTGCTTCCATTCAAATACAAACTCCCTGAAACTTTGGTACAAAATTATTGAAAATTGATCAGAAATTATTCTTATTAATGGAGGAATATTTGAAATAATGATTTCCTTGGGTTCTAGTTAGAGCACTTTTCAGTAACAACAAAAAATCAAAAGCAACATGGCAAAATCACCATTTCCTTTTCAGTTTAGAGGTGCACCATACTGTATCACAGAAAATTTATTCATACTGCTAGACAAGCCATCATTTGTGGAATATGTTCAGATACCTCCAAAAATCAAGTAGCATCCACTGTTAAAAAGTCCCAAAAGATATGCTTACTTCAGCAATATTGCTGCTGGTAGGACTTTGTCACTCTACATTGTGAATTTTAAATGTAAAAGAATAGAAACTTTAATTCCCTTATTAATCCCTCAAAACTTCTCTCTAGTGATTTTTTTAAAGCCTTTTAAACTAGGCTACAATAATTTCCCCCCACTATTCTGTAATAGGAATAGAACACAAATTAGACACAAAAAAAATTCCGTTCAACTTTTGAGCACAATTTTAAAGTGAAAGTTTTATTCTGAATTTGAAATTTGCCAAGGTCTGTGGCTGAGTTTCAGATACCCACTTCCCTTCTTGGCAGCAGATAATTTGGAAATCAGAAGTCTGCACACTTGAGGTATTTCCAGGCTTGGAGTGTCAAAAAGACAAGATGACATATGGTGAAGTAAAAGGGATTTCTCACTTTTAGGAACACATTTCAACTTCCAAAACATAAAATAAATAAGTGCTTTTCAAATTCATAAAAGAAATAATGAGAATTTTGCCCAAATATTATAGACATATCAACGTTAAGCAGCAAGATGTTTGAGTCTATCACTTCCTGCAAGCTTTCTGCTAAATAGATAAGTTCAAATTTCAGGATTGTCATGTTAACTTTGGCATAAACGTGCTTTTTTCTTTGGCAAAGATGACAGTAATCCCCTCAAAGAAAATTATAGTGTAATTAAAGTATACAATTTGATGTTTTTATACCAACGTTTCTCTGGGGAGTTTCTTCAATACTCTACTTGCTAATTTTAAGTTCAAATGATCAGAGTATGAAGGGAATTGAGTTGGAGGAGACAAGGTCTGTGAAAATGATTCATTCTGTTGTCAATTTACCTTGATTTTTTTTTTTTCCCTTACTGCCTGGTTGTTACAAAGACAGAAGTTGATGTAATCTGGAATTCTGCTACTCCAGTTATTTTAATCTATTGGTCTTTAGAACTCATTGATACATGTTAGCACTTCAAATGACAAGTAGTTACAAATTAAACTAGTCAATTTTATAACTTCTTTCTGACAAACTATTGGCAGAAGAATTTTTTTTTTTTTTAAGATTCACTGTGGAGTGAAAGATTAAGCATGCTTGCAGATCTCCACCATTTAGATAATTACCATAATTATCAATTGTTTCATTAGTACAAATACTTCAAAAATATTTTCTTCTTAATTGCAGAATAACTTAATCGACAATAGTTCTGAGATGATTTGAGAAATTATGTGAAGAAATACTGCAAGTTTAACAAGAAAGTTTTAGAAAATTGCCCATATGAATCTTTTTTGTTATTTAGATTCATATAAGGGATATCTCTGTGTGACAGTTTCTTTAGAATATGAGTGCAAGGCTAAACACATTTGGAAAATGACACAAAGTTATCAAAGAGAGTAGCATATTGTAAAAACTCATTTTATAAAGCAGTTTTTCCAAACTGTCAGATTATAGAAAGCATTTGTACATGGGTAGAGTAAGATTTTCCCCCCACGTTTATTTTAGATTATAAGAAATGAACTGTAAACTTTTAAATGTCTCACTTTGCTAAGCCATAAAATATGAAATTCAAGTCTCAAAATAGCTCCTGATCTTGAGCCACTAATACTGTAGATTCTGTAGTGTTAATAGATTATATTAAAGATAAAAATTGATGTCTTCATTACCTCCAATTTTATGTAAGAGGAAAAGAAAAGGTAGAATAAAATGTATAAGCCTGCATAATAAAATGGTCATTTAAGCCATGTGGGCTTCAATTATGTATCAATAAAAATAATTTATTATTCACATCATAAGATAAATTAAATTACACTTAGGAGGCAGAAGCACCCAGAGCTCTCTAAGAGAGGCACAGTATTGTAATAAGATGCTTGCTTGCACTACATTATTGGGGGATGAAGATGACATGTATGTTAGATCGTTTTGTTTGTAGAAATCACCCCAAGTCATTATTTCTCTTAGTTTCATGACAGAAAAAAATATGTCTAACTTATATCTGAGATCATAACATAGCCCATGAACTAGGGATACAGAAAATCAAATAGATTAGTATGTATAACATTGTTACCAAATACCCAGTACTATTTTCCAAGTTGGCTGTTCCCCACTATGATGATATTTAGCCTACATTTCTTTACGTTTTCACAAGGAACAGATCAGATAAATAATATATTTTGCTTTTATATTCAGATTACATTTTATCAATAGACTTTTCTCATAAGGCCCTACTCTTCCTTGATGATGTCTTGCCAAATAGACATCAAAACATTTCAAAATGACTTACCATTGTCTAAAATTCAGTGTTTATACCGTGAAAATATCTGAGGTCTTCCATAGAGTCAGGTATTAATGTTTCAGCAAAAAAAAAATATATATGTATATATTATACATATATACACACACACACACACACACACACACATATATATATATATATATATGACACTAGTAGTTTAAGTTTTTCTGGGAACAACTTTAACCATGTATCTAAGATTAATGTCCTGAATATTAATTTCAAATTGAGAGCAGTATGCAATTATCCAACCTGAAAATGAAAATAAATTGTTTTAAATATTTGATTTTAAAACCCAATGATCCTGTGTATTATTTTGCCAATTTCTCCTTAGGAATGTAATAATAGTCTTGCAATTCTAATACATTTCTCTCTCTCTGTGAATACACTCTATATACACACACACACACACACATACTATAATACAAAATAGAGTATATTTTAGTACTTAATGACATACATTAAGTCATTATGTACACATACATACATACACATATATGTGATTAAGTACTATTTGGAAATGAGGCTTTGAATTAGTAAAATAAAGATAGTGTGGTAATACCTTTACATAGTAGTCATTTTTTGCATGTATGATTATAACCTTACGATAACTCATTAGAAGTAAAATTTCTGGCTCAAAAAACATGAACTGTTTTCAGGATCTATGTATATTAACACCCTAGGTAATCTCATTCTCTTTTATGGGTTTAAAAAGGATTTATACATGAAACATCCAAATGAGAAGCTCCAATTCTGGCTTCTCTCTCCAAATCTGAAGTGATGGGTCCAACTAAATGATGCTTCCAATTGACAATGTAATAAGTATTTAAAACTTAAAATGTCCAAAACAAGAAAAAAAGGCCATCTTGATTTTATAAGCAAAAGCATGTTAAAATCTGAGTCATGTCATATATTCCTATTCAAAACATACTTATTTCTATTCATCTGAGGTAATAAAAGCCAAAATCCTTGCCATGTCTTAGCTACATCTCTACTCTTTCTTGCAGCCTACTCAGTGTCATATTCATTGGCCTCCTTGTTTTACTGCAAATGTGTCTAGCATGCTCCTTCCCTAGGCACTTTCCAAGCACTCTTCCCTCTATCTGGGTTGTTTGTCTCTCAGTCCCCCAGATAGCAACACGGCCTATTCCCTCCCTTCTTTCAATTCTCTGCTTTCATGATTTCTCTTACTTACCTGAGACAACACAGTGGTGGTGATCCATGATCACCACTTGTAATATGACACCCTCTATCCTAACACTCCCTTTCTTTTTATCTTATTTATTTGTTTATTTATTTATTTATTGAGACGGAGTCTTGCTGTGTCACCCAGGCTGCAGTGCAGTGGGGTGATCTTGGCTCATTGCAACCTCCACCTCCCAGGTTCAAACGATTCTCCTCCCTCAGCCACCCAAGTATCTGGGATTACAGGCATGAACCACCACGCCCGGCTAATGTTTGTATTCTTAGCAGAGATGGGCTTTCGCTATGTTGGCCAGTCTAGTCTTGAACTCCTGACCTTAGGTGATCCGCCCATCTCGGGCTCCCAGAGTGGGAATACAGCCACTTTATTTTATTTTATTTTGCTGTATATACCTCATATACACCCAGACTATTAGACATTTGTTGTTGTTTTTCTTTTTCCACCCTCCATATAATATCAGTTACTGAAGGCATGGGCCTTATCACTTGTATCCAGAGCTGCACTATCACCTCTAGGAAATTTCTTGGCTAGGACAGATGTTCTTAAAATATTAATATAGTCGATAAAAGAATGAGGATATTTTAGGCATCTTAACAAATAGATTTCTGCAAGTTTGAATCATTTTAGTCAATCACAACTATGTGTTTGAAGGTACCCTTTCAACTGTGCTTTAATCAATATTTGAAATGTAGCCCTCTCTGCAACCAACACATACACACTCACAAACACACATGCACACCCCTCTGTAAGGCTGACAGGAATGGAGTAAGGAAATGATGCAAGAATACGGTGCTTTCACCTTTCACTGTGAGTTGAGTACTCCATACAAATGGTGCTTTGAGAAGTTAGAGAGTGGCTGAGGATTGAAAGAGGAGAGAGACAGGAAAGGTGTAAGACAAGTACAAAAGATAAATGTAGAGAGAAATAGCACACAACAATAGAAAATACACTTGGCAGAACTATTTTAGCCAAGAACTGAGATGGGCACTGGATTTTCACATGTGTCTGAAAGCATTGACTACTTTTTTTCACCATTTCTGTCAATGTGCTCTAAAAGCTAGCACAGCAAAAGGAAATCAAGTTTTTGCTGTACATGTCTTGGAATAGTGAAAGAAAAAATACCACAAATAATGAGCCATGATGAAAACTAGATGGTGAAATGATGGATTATGTTTTACAATGAAATACCTCACTCCGTTTTCTCAAGAACACTTGTTTAGCTTCTGTTTTTAGTACATAAGCATCTTGTCTTAGATCTCAAAGGTGGAGCCCAAAACTTTTCAGTTGAATAAATTTACAGAGCATTTATACATTTTATTTTCCGACAAAATAGTCTCTCTCTCTTTCTTCCTCTGATGCTTCTATCTATCCACATGTACATTATAACTAGTCAATTCAGGGACTAATGATGAAAATGTGCAATAAACCAAAAATTATGATAACTGTAGTTCTGAACACATGAGTTTCACTTAAATACGATGTTACAGGAATACTTCATGTCATTACTCTTTGCTTCATTGTGCTTCACAGATATTTCATTTTTCGTAAATTGAAGGTTTGTGGCAATCCCACATGAAGCAAGTGCTATTTTCCACCAACATGTGCTCACTTCCTGTCCCTGTGTCACATTATGATAATTCTCAAAATAGTGCAAACTTTTTCATTATAGTTATATTTGTGATGGTTACCTGTGAACAATGATATCTGGTGTTACTATTCTAAATATATTACAGCGTCATGAACTGGGCCAATACAAGGTGGTAAACTTAATTGATAAACATTCTATGTGTTTTCACTGCTCCACCTACTGGCCATTCCCTGTACCATTCTCTATTCTCTCTCTCTTCCTCCTCCCCTTATCCTCCCTCACCCTCTCCCTCCCTCTCTTCTGTAAGCCTCCTTATTCTGTGAGACACAACTATATTTAAATTGGGCCAATTAATGAAGTTCCAATAGCCTTTTTGTGTTCAAGTAAAAGGCAGAGTTGCATATCTCTCAATTTAAATCAAAAGTTAGATTTGATTAAGCTTAATGAGAAAGGTATGTTGAAAATCGAGATAGGCCTAAAGCTCATTTTCTTGTGACAAACAGTTAGCCAAGTTATAGATGCAATGAAAGAGTCCTTGAAGGAAATTAAAAGTGCTACTCCAGTGAACACAAGAACAATAAGAAAGTGCAACAGTTTTATTGCTGATATGGAGAATGTTTTAGTGGTCTGGATAGAAAATCAAATATTTCCACAAGCCAAAACCTAATCCAGAGCAAGACTCTAACTCTCTTTAGTTCTATGAAGGCTATGAGAGGTGAATAAGCTACAGAAGGAAAGTTTGAAGCTGTTATCACAGAGGTCTGTTCATGAGGTTGAGGGAAAGACGCTCTCTCCATAACATAAAAGTGCAAAGTGAAGCAGTAAGTCTGATGTAAAAACTTCAGCCAGTTACCATGAAGACATAGCTAAGAAAACTGATGTATGTGACTGTGCTAACGACAGATTTTTAATATGCACAAGACAGTCTTCCATTGGAAGGAGATGCCATCTAGGACTTTCATGCCTAGAGAGAAGTCAATGTCTAGCTACAAAACTTCAAAAGACAGGCCAACTCTTGATGGGGCTAATACAGCTGATGACTCTAAATTGAACCCAATACTCCTTTACTATTCTGAAAATCCTAGGGCCCTTAAAAATGATGCTAAATCTACTCTTCTTGTGCTCCATTAATGGAGCGTCAAAGCCTGGATAGCAACACATCTATTTACAGTATAGTTTACTGTGATTTAAGCCCACAGTTGAGACGCACTTCCCAGAAAATATACATTTCTTTCAAAATGTTGCTAATCGTTGACAATACATTTTGTCATTCAAGAGCTCTGATGTAGATGTATAAGGAGATTAATGTTGCTTTTATGTTTGCTAACACAATATCCATTCTGTAGTCTGTGGATCAAAAAGTAATTTTGACATTCAAGTTTTTTTATTTAAGAGATACATTTCATAAGGCTATAGCTGCCATAAATACTCATTCCTCTGATAGATTTATGTAAATTGAAAACCTTGGAAAGGACACCATTCTATATGCCATTAAGAATACTCATGATTCTTCAGAAAATATCAAAATATCAACATTAACAGGAGTTTGGAAGAAATTCATCCAATCCTGATGAATGACTTTGAGGGTTTAAAGATTTCAGTGGAGGAAGTGACTGGAGATATGGTGGAAATAGCAAGACAGCTAGGATTGGAAGTGGATCCTGAAGATGTGATTGAATTGTGGCAATCTCAGACAATACTGTAATAGATGAGGACTTGCTTTTCATGGTTAGAAGAGAAAGTGGTTTCTTCAAATGAAATCTACTCCTGAGGAAGCTATTGTGAACACTTCTGAAATGACAATGAAGGATTTAGAACATTACATAAACTTACTTGATAAAGCAGTGGCAGGATTTTACAGAATTTACTGCAATTTTGAGAAAAGTTCTACTATGGCTAACATGCGATCCAAGAGCACTTAATGCTATAGAGAAATCTTTGCAAAAGAAACAATCAATAGGTGTAGCAAACCTTATTGTTGTTTTATTTTAGACCTTGTCACAGCCACCTCACTTTTAGCAACCACCATTCTGGTCAATCAGCAGTCATCATCATCGAGACAAAAACCTCCATCAGAAAAGATTATGACTCTCTGAAAGCTCAAATAATTGTTAGCATTTTTTAACAATAAGGTATTTTTAATTAAGTTATGCTCACTTTTTTTTTAGACATAATGCTATTTCACACTTAATAAACTCTCAGTGTAGGGTAAACATAACATTTATATGTACTCATAAACAACAAAACAAAACAAAACAAAAAAAAACACGTGTCTGACTGGCTTTATTGCAATATTCCTGATAGGGTTGGGCTCTGTGTCCCCATCTAAGTCTCATCTTGAATTGTAACAATCCCCACATGTTAAGGGTGGAACCAGGTGGAGATAATTGAATCATAGGGCTTATTTTCCTCATGCTGTTCTCCTGATAGTGAATGAGTTCTCAGGAGATCTTATGATTTCATAAGAAGCTTCCCCCTTCACACAACACTCATTCTCTCTCTTGCTGCCCTGTGAAGAGGTGCTTTCTTCCATGATTGTAAGTTTCCTGAGGCCTCCACAGCCATGTGGACTGTGAGTCAATTAAACCTCTTTTCTTTATAAATTACCAAGTCTTGGTTATTTATTCATAGCAGCTTGAGAATGGACTAATACAATCCCCTTGATTGTGGTGGTCTAAAACTGAGCATTCAGTATCTCCAAGGTATGCCTGTATTTGTGTATGGTTATATTGTGATTGATACCATTAATGATTCAACCTTAGATAAGTATCCTAAATCAATCATGGTAGTAGTTCCATTGTCTTTATCACTGATTGGTTAACATTTTGATATGCTTGAAACTATTTGGGCCAATAAGAGACCAGGAAAATTGTTTCTACAGCAGTTTGAAAAAACAAAGGAAACTTGCTCCTTGGATAAAAACAAAAAAGGAAAATTCCCTCTGAAATGCTAAAACTAATATTGGGTGAATCCAACATCTGGCAAAGGAGTTATACAAAAGAGATAGACGTACACACCGAGAGGCATACCCCACAACAAAGGAAGGGCAGTGATCTCCATGACAACCAATTGGAACTGACAAGAACAGGCAGTGAAAACTTCAGCCTTTAAGACTGAGTTGTAATCTAGAAATATTTGGGGGGCGGAGCAAGATGGCCGAATAGGAACAGCTCCAGTCTCCAACTCCCAGCGTGAGCGACACAGAAGACCGGTGATTTCGGCATTTTCAACTGAGGTACTGGGTTCATCTCACTAGGGAGTGCCAGACAATCGGTGCTGGTCAGCTGCTGCAGCCCGACCAGCGAGAGCTGAAGCAGGGTGAGGCATCGCCTCACCTGGGAAGTGCAAGGGGAAGGGAATCCCTTTTCTAGCCAGGGGAACTGAGACACACAACACCTGGAAAATCGGGTAACTCCCACCCTAATACTGCACTTTAAGCAAACGGGCACACCAGGAGATTACATCCCACACCTGGCCGGGAGGGTCCCATGCCCACCGAGCCTCCCTCGTTGCTAGCACGGCAGTCCAGAGATCTAACCACAAGGCAGCAGTGAGGCTGGGGGAGGGGCGCCCACCATTGCTGAGGCTTAAGTAGGTAAATAAAGCAGCTACAAAGCTCAAACTGGGTGGAGCTCACAGCAGCTCAAGGAAGCCTGCCTGTCTCTGTACACTCCATCTCTGGGGTCAGGGCACAGCTAAACAACAACAACAACAGCAACAAAAGCAGCAAAAACCTCTGCAGATGCAAACGACTCTGTCTGACAGCTTAGAAGAGAGCAGTGGATCTCCCAACATGGAGGTTGAGATCTGAGAAGGGACAGACTGCCCACTCAAGTGGGTCCCTGACCCCTGAGTAGCCTAACTGGGAGACATCCCCCACTAGGGGCAGGCTGACACCCCACC
>NW_016806952.1:431625-436034 GCF_001698545.2 Rhinopithecus bieti | reverse complement strand
CGTATGTTTATTGCGGCACTATTCACAATAGCAAAGACTTGGAATCAACCCAAATGTCCATCTGTGACAGACTGGATTAAGAAAATGTGGCACATATACACCATGGAATACTATGCAGCCATAAAAAAGGATGAGTTTGCGTCCTTTGTAGGGACATGGATGCAGCTGGAAACCATCATTCTTAGCAAACTATCACAAGAACAGAAAACCAAACACCGCATGTTCTCACTCATAGGTGGGAACTGAACAATGAGATCACTTGGACTCGGGAATGGGAACATCACACACTGGGGCTTATCATGGGGAGGGGGGAGGGGGGAGGGATTGCATTGGGAGTTATACATGATATAAATGATGAATTGATGGGTGCTGACGAGTTGATGGGTGTAGCACACCAACATGGCACAAGTATACATATGTAACAAACCTGCACGTTATGCACATGTACCCTAGAACTTAAAGTATAATAAAAAAAAATAAAAAATAAAATAAAATGAAATAAAATGAAGAATTATTATAAGTCATCTACATAGCTCTATAATGAGTAAAAAGTAGGTTTAAAAGTAGGTTTAATTAATGTAATCATAACTTGATCATAGCGTCATTCTTCAATATGATATCAAGAAAGAAATAGAGTTTAGCTTGGCATATAAGCTAGACATACAAGGATAAGTGGGATCCTGCCTATTACCTGTTTTCCTATGTTCACCAAAGGAATCCTTGGTTCTAAACAAGCAAAATTTTAAGTATCTTATTTCTTTTTTAATGTCTTAACTTTCCTTTCTCCTTTTTCCTTATTCTCTTATATCTTATTATAAACTTTTCCTACTTTCTAATCTGACCACATGCCATTTACCTCTGTCTCCATAGTATCCTGTGCCTATCATTACAATAGATTTTGTCATGCTTCACTAGCACTTCTCTAGTTGCCCATTTCTCCCACTATAGTAGAAACTCTCTGAAGACAGACTTTTCCTTAATACTTCATCTCTTCTATTTACCATGGTGTGTAGCATATAGGACAAATTTAATAAATATTTGTTAAAAACGTGTAAACAAATACATGAAATTAACGAGGCACCAGTAAACTCTGTGTGTCCCAATAAAAAAGAGAAACAGGTCACAATTTAAATTTTAATTTCATATAATGACTTTTGCTAAGTAAACTTCAAAAATATTATCTAACCCATCTTCCCAAATAGAATGAACATAGTATTAATCTGTTCTCATGCTGCTAATAAAGATATACCCGAGACTGGGTGATTTACAAAGGAAAGAGGTTTAATTGACTCACAGTTCCACATGGTTGGGGAGGCTTCACAATCACGGCTGAAGGCAAATGAGAAGCAAAGTCACATCTTATGTGGCAGCAGGCAAGAGAGCTTGTGTAGGGGAATTTTCCTTTGTAAAAACCATCAGATCTCTTGAGACTTATGCACTATCACGAGAACAGTATGGAAAAGACCCACTCCTGTGATTCAATTACCTCCTACCAGGTCTCTCTCATGACACATGGGAATTACGGGAGCTACAATTCAAGATGAGATTTGGGTAGGGTCACAGCCAAACCATATCATTCTAACTTTGGCCCATCCCAAATATCATGTCCTCTCATTTCAAGCCAAACATGCCTTCACAACAGTCCCCCAAATTCTTAAATCATTTCAGGATTAACTCGAAAGCCCACAGTGCAAAGTCTCATCTGAGACAAGGCAAGTCCCTTCTACCTATGAGCCTATAAAATCGAAAGTAAGTTAGTTACTTCCTAGATACAATGGGGTACAGGCATTGAGTAAATACACCCATTCCAAATGGGAGAAATTGGGCAAAATGAAGAGGCTGCAGACCTCATGCAAGTCCAAAATTCAGTGGGGCAGTTAAATCTTAAACCTCCAAAATGATCTCCTATGACTCTGTGTCTCACACCCAGGTCATGCTGTTGCAAAAGGCAGATTCCCACAGTCTTGGGCAGTCCTGCACTGTAGCTTTGAAGGACACAGCTCCCCCTGCTGAGTGGTTTCATGGGCTGACACTGAATGTCCTCAGCTTTTCCAGGGGCATGGTGCAAGCTGTCAGTGGATCTGCCATTCTGGGGCCTAAAGGACAGTAGCCCTCATCTCACAGCTCTACTAGGCAGTGCCCCAGTGGGGACTCTGTGTTGGGGCTCACACCCCACATATCCCTTCCACAAGATATCACACTGATGGATTACGTTGATGACATTATGCTGATTGGCTCCAGTGAGTGAGAAGTAGCAGACACACTGGACTTATTGGTGAGACACTTGTATGCCAGAGGATGGGAAATAAATCCAGCTAAAATTTGGGGAACTTCTACTTCAGTAAAATTTCTAGGGGTCCAGTGGTGTGGGGTCTGTCAAGATGTTTCTTCTAAAGTGAAGGATAAGTTGCTGCATCTTGCCCCTCCTACAACCAAGGAAGCGACACAAGACCTGGTGAGCCTATTTGGATTTTGGAGGCAATGCATTTCTCATTTGGGTATGTTACTCCAGCCCATTTATCAAGTGACCCAAAAGGCTGCAAATCTGAGTGGGGTCCAGAACAGGAGAAGGCTCTGCAGTAGCTCCAGGCTGATGTGAAAGCTGCATCGCCACTTAGGCCATACAACCCAGCAGATCCAATGGTGCTTGAGGTGTCAGTCACAGATAGGGATGCTGTTTGGAGCCTTTGGCAGGCCCCCACAGGTGAATCACAGAGAAGGCCTCGAGGATTTTGGAACAAGGCCCTCCCACCTTCTGCAGATAACTACTTTCCTTTTAAGAAACAGCTCTTGGCCTGTTACTGGGCTTTGGTGGAAACAGAAAGTTTGACTGTGGGTGATCAAGTCACCATGGGACCTGAACTACTTATCACGAACTGGGTGCTTTCTGACCCACCTAGCCATAAACTGGAGCATGCGAAGCCGCATTCCATCAGCCATAGACTGAAGGCTGCACTATTGGCTTCCCTACTTTAGAGGTTTTGGGACTCGGACTGGCTTCCTGACTCCTCAGTTTGCAGTTTATTGTGAGACTTCACCTTGTGATCGTGTGAGTCAATTCTCCTAATAAACTCCCTGTCACATATATATATATTTTATTAGTTCTGTCCCTCTAGAGAACCCTAACTAATACAAAGTTTATAAAGGAAAGAGGTTTCAATTAATTGACTCATAGTTCCACATAGCTGGGCAGGACTCACAATCATGACTGAAGACGAATGAGGAGCAAAGTCACATCTTGCATGGCAGCAGGCAAGAGAGCTTATGTGGGGGAACTCCCCTTTATGAAATTATCGGATCTTGTGAGACTTATTCACTATCATGAGAACAACATGGGAAAGACCCACCCCATGATTCAATTGCCTCCCACTGGGTCCCTCCCATGACATGTGGGAATTATGTACAATTCAAGATGAGATTTGGGTGGGACACAGCCAAACCATATCAAACACTATCCTTAATTAATCGTAGACTGTGTATACCAAGTATGTTCCCAAAGTTTATATTAAAATTATATTTCATAAATATATTATGTCAATGGATGAAACTATGAAGCAGATATGATTCTTTCATCCCATTTTTAAAAAAATGGAGAAAATGACACCTTTATCTAGTTAATTAGAGAGCATAGCTGAGAAATGTACTTGGGAAAGCAGCCATCTAAAAAGAAATATATAAGCAGAACTATGTATGTATAAAGGAATCTACCCCTATTTACTTAACCAAATAAACAAAGAATATTCGGTAGCCTCAGGAGAGAAGGAATAGCCAGAGAATCAGCCCTGTGGACACTAACCATGGATATTAAGAGTAGAAATGCATGCATCATCTTTCTTAGAAATTGGCATTGAATGATTCAACCCAAGTTATCCTTCATCTTTGGGGTCTGCATTCATGATTAACATTCTTGGTAAAGGAAATCTGACCAGTCAACTTTGGAAATTAGTGGACATATGGTTCTGTGATTTGCAAACTGGAACCACACGGCACATGTGGTATGTGTGTGTTTGGGGAAAGGAAGGGAGAGGGCAATAAGTTCTCTAAAGGTCACAGAGGAGATCCAAAACAAAACAGTTCAAACCAAAACCAGGTGACCACCATAGTCACTTATGCTCTCACATTTAAAGTATCTCTCAAATTTTTTTTTTTTTTTTTTTTTTTTTGTCAGTAACAAAGAAGAACGAAATGAGTTTAAACAGACAACAGGATTAACTAAGTTGATTAATATTTCAAAAGTAGATTATGGATTTAAAAATTTACTCAATACTTCAATTAAAATTGTCTAATCTCTAGAAATGTTAACCCTCTCTTATGGTAGTCTATCAAAATAATCAGGAAATAGAAATGTTTTATGCATTTCAATGAAGATAATTTGACATCCTAGGAAACTGGTTAAACAGATGTTTGAA
>NW_016806952.1:424530-431610 GCF_001698545.2 Rhinopithecus bieti | reverse complement strand
TTTTTTTTTTTTTTTTTTTTTTTTTTGTCAGTAACAAAGAAGAACGAAATGAGTTTAAACAGACAACAGGATTAACTAAGTTGATTAATATTTCAAAAGTAGATTATGGATTTAAAAATTTACTCAATACTTCAATTAAAATTGTCTAATCTCTAGAAATGTTAACCCTCTCTTATGGTAGTCTATCAAAATAATCAGGAAATAGAAATGTTTTATGCATTTCAATGAAGATAATTTGACATCCTAGGAAACTGGTTAAACAGATGTTTGAAGGATTAAAATGGAAAAAAAAATGACATAATAAAATTGTAATAACTGAGGGAAAGAGACACTACCCATCCAGTTGGAGAAATAATGGAGATTTAGAATCTTGGAGGAGGTCCTCATGGAATCATGTCTAATACTCTGGTAAACAGATTCTATCTGGCTCATACTGGTGCCTGTTATATAATTAACTGAAGCTGGTTCTAGAAGTATCCAGTGATGCCGGGGACTGAGATAAACAACTGCACGGCTGAAGGGACTTTCTTGTACTAGGAAGAACAACAACGAAAAGGACAAAAGAAAGTATCTTTTCTTTTCAGTCATACTTTTTTCTTCATATGTCCCTACAGATAAAATATAATTTAAGCCTCAGCTTACAAAGAGGAGTGTAGAAGGTTAAGAGGCAGGTGGGTTGAAGCTAAGAGACAATAGCTTCGTAACTAGTACAAATAACATTACGTTTTGCCAAACTGATATTTGTTCGAAATCATCCCTTTTTTATTGAAATTTTCATTTGAAATCATTAATTACATGTTACTTTGTGCCATACTGATAGTATATGTAAAAATCCATTATAGTTTACATGAATTTAATTTTTTGTTTGGGTGCAAAAGTTATCCTGATAATTTCTAGCTTTTTGACTAGATAGCAGTTTTATAATATATTCATGTGTCTTTGGCTCTAGTAAATGAAGCTAACATTATATATTTTGTTGCCATGTTTTTCATCTTCCTTTAAGAATGAGGATAATATCTATCCTCATTCTTAAATAAGCCTGCCACACCAGATACAGCCCATTAGTCACAAAAAAAAAAAAAAAAAAAAAAAAAAAAAAAAAAGACAGCTGTATGTGGAATGGATCAACCCAAATTCATCATGACCACTAAAAAACAACACAAAGCAAATATCCTATTAGTGATGTGCCAGCAGCTTGATCATTGCCAGTGAAGGATGGCACATTAATGAATTTATATAAAGGCAGCCCTCAAATTCACATATTTCAAATTAATAGCAATCAGTCAATTACACGCATGATATTGACTTACTTCACACACTGCCCTTGAGTGGGCTGGAAACATACAAATGAAACTGAGTCAGATTTATGATGGATTTGAAGAATCCTAATTTAAATCCTAGCAAATACTTTATCTTTCTGAAATGCAGAGCCATGCAGCTTTAATTAAAATAATCAACTCTAAAATACTTACAATCAATGGCTAAGTAGATATGGTGGGAAAACAAATGACAAAAGCAACAACAAAAATTTGAAACTGAGAAAGATGGAAAGGCATTGAACAGGGAATCTTTGTCCATTTGCTCATAGCATAATAGAATAATCTATTATTTAGAAAATAATAAAGAAAAGTAAAGCTTACAGAAATGTATGTGATACATTCTGAAAGGATTCCAAAAATATATGGAATGAAGGGTAGCACTGCTAAATAAATACATATATTCTTAATGCTAATATTTCAATAGAGGAGACCAATTTCAAGTTACGTTTTATTTGGTTAAAAAGTACAGAGTTTTAAATATAGTTATGGACCAACTGAAATTATCCTTTTAAATCCTTTAAAGCATTTGATAAAATATAAAATGATCCCCTTGAGATCTTTATATTTATTCCATGTCTGTTTGGGAAAGAGGTGAGACACAGTTAATTAAATCAACGATACCGTTAGTTGTTATTTTAAAGCAAAATTCAGCAGTTATGGTTAAGCAGTTATACACTTTGTGAATTTTATTCTTTAACTCTATTCATCAAAGTAGAATATTCAAATTTTATGACATTAAAGCAAATTTTGAAGTCTTTTGATTAAGAGAAGCAACATAAGTAGTGAACATTCCAAAGAAAAAATAATAAATTGAATAATCAAGTTATGTTTCATCAATGGCATGTAATGTTTTATTGCAGCTTTTTTCCAGTTGGGTTTTATGTGCATCTGTTTGTGGGAGAGAGAAAGATTCCTTGAGTCTTTGTTTGATTATAATGAGATTTTAGTTATATCTTTTTTTATTTTTTATTCTTCCTTGAGAGGAGCCTCACTCTGTCACCAGGCTAGAGTGTAGTGGTGCAATCTTGGCTCACTGCAACCTCTCCCCTGTCAGGTTCAAGCAATTCTCCTGCCTCAGCCTCCCGAGTAGCTAGGACTACAGGCACGTGCCACCACGCTCAGCTAATTTTTGTATTTTTAGTAGAGACAGGGTTTCATTATGTTGGCAGGGATGACCTCGAACTCTTGACCTCGTGATCTTACATCTTTTTAATACTACTAATACTAATTATTATATTTAATATTAACTGAATTAATTAATTAATCATAATTACACATTTTGGTTAGATTCCTACCCCTTGTGAAAAGTGCGAATTTGGATGGAACTTCAATTCTTGCTACAGTTCTTCAGTTCTGTAATTTTTAATCCTTATTCCTGTCCTCCCCTGCAGGTATTGTTTTTGAGGAGACAACAGCCCTCCTGAAGGCTTCCCTGGGCTAAAAGTTCAAGATTTTCCAATATGATTTGTATTTATTGGGCACTTTTTTAAGGAGCTGTGTTTCGCACAGAAGCCCTATTACAGTATGCTGGCCCCCATTTGGCCCAAGTGTCTGACTTTTTCTTCCCACATTCATTAAAGACCTGGCCCCAACCTCTACATCTGCATTTGATACCCTTACCCTATGGTTCCTGATGGATGGCATCAGCTCTCAGCTGAATATTGTCTGTTTTGTTACTTGGTAGTTTATGTTTTTTTGTGTGTGAGTTGATTTCTCTCAACTTCGGCTAACTACTTATTTTTTTATCTGACATTCATATTTGGTATTATAAATGGTAGTAGTTGGATTTGTCCACTCTTATTAGCTTAGTCCATTATACTGAGGAAAGACACTATATTTAAAGTACAAATGAAATGGCAGTTGCTGTTGGTAATGAAATGAAAACTCCCAAAGACAAGAAAAAGCCCTATTTATTTCAAAGGCCCAGAACAACAGTCAAAACTTTGCATTTTAGTATTTTTATTTACTACTAGATCCTTTGCAACACTAGAAGAAAGAAAAACTTGTCTGTTCTAATTTGCTATTTAGAAACAGTAGTGTAGTTTCATGTAAAAGCCATTACGTTCAATGCACATATTATTTTGCACACCAAAAAATGTATCAAAAGTTGTACTATATTTTGGGGTATACACAAAATATAATATATGCCCATTGACCTCATGAAGTTTAAATTATGTTAAGGAAGCAGACCCAAGTACACTAGCTATACAACTCATCATAAGACAAAAGAAACTGTGAAGTATAAAGCTAAAATGTTCAATCTGACTAAGAAGTGATTCAAAATTCTTTGGAAGTAAAGAAATATTTCACAATTGTCTGTGTAAAAAAATTTCTGAGCCTTTTAGTGACTCCAAGACTTTTGTTTCTCCTTAGTCCTACCTTTAGTAGTGATCACAGAAAATGAGGAAAATAAAAGTGAAATTTACCTAGTATAATTCCTTAGAAATCCATAGGTTTGGCAAGTTAGCAGGTGGGGAATACAGATACATAATCAAAATAATTAACATTTGTTTAATTTTAATATTTGACAGGAAGTTTCCTAAAATCATATTTTAATTACCAATGCATTTGTAAATAAGCATTTCTTGAACCAGGCTATGGAGCACATACAACTGTGTTTTTCTGTTCATTGATATAAATAGACATAGATATAGCTATATCTTTCTATCCATTTTATCATAAGTATGATTACCAGATCCTTTCACCAAAGAAATTTTGTTGCATTTCACTTCATTAAAGGATCATAACATTCACCTGGAAATATAGTGGTTAACTTTATCTTAATTGATAAGCTTACTAAAAATCTGAGAATTTAAAATATGAAATAGAAAGATTAACTATCTAGTATTGATAGAAAGACATGAACGTTTCTAATCTAACTAAAACTTCAAACTAATTTGATCTGAACCTTTGAAATATAAAGCAGGCTGTGTGTATATTCAGTTGCACGGCATTTGGCTAATAGCCAGGAAATAGTGTAGTGCTATTCTAATGCAGTTGGCACGTACTTAGGGCTCTGATACAATGAAAAAATTATTATGCTTGGGTTCAAAGAAAGTACATGCTTATTTAACTTACTGCCATGGATGATTTTTATTTTGTTTTAATTTGTTTTATTTTGCTTTTAATGAATGTTAAATATTTTCAATAAAGAGAGCAGGTCCCAAGAAGGAAAAGAAAATTAATGATGTTTGGTTGTTTTCTTCTTTTTTGTATCCCCCTAGCTGTGAGTCAATTGACTAAGCTGTAAAGATTTCCTAATTAGTCCAATGGGGGTTTAATATTTCCAGTGTTGTTGATAAGCCTTCTCATAAAGGAGTACAGTATTATAATTACTTGGCAAATGAATTACTATGAACACTAACTATTTCCCTTCACATGTTAAGAAAAGCAATCATAATGGTAATCTAGAAAAAAAAACTTCAACTGGGAGTCAGAAAACGTAGATACCACAGTTGGGACAGATAGTTAACCTCATTCACCAAAGATACGCCTTTTCATTTATCTATAATATGGTGAGTTCAACCATATGATCTTTAAAGTATGATCTTTAAAGGTTTCTGTTTGTTGTTTCTACACATGCATCACTGGGAGAATACTAGTATTGTTTTGGAAGCAGAAGCAATGGATTCACCCTGACTTTGGAGATTTTTTGCTTATTCTTCTTTTAAGCAATGATGCACATTTACATGACAGCCAGCCTATTTGTAGAAAAAAAGTCAGTGTCACAAAAGCAAAAGGGTAAAAGGTAGTCTAACTGACTGAATAGCCTACTATAAACAAATGACTTTTCATTTGGAAATTGTTGAATGTAATTTTTTATTTTTCCTTAGAATGGTTTCATTATTTAAATAATATATTTCCAGTACAAAGAAATACAAAATTCCATAGTCTTGGTTTTCAACCATTATGTAGTTTTGGAGGGCCCGAGTTTGGGGAATCTGAAGGGGTGGGATTATAGCAAGAAAAAGAAAATGTTCATGAAAGTGCAACCTGTTTTTCCTTTGTGCTAGACTAATGTGAACTACCATTACTGATGAGATTTGTTATGCTTGTGAATAATATTCAATGGCTGTGTCAGTTGGAAAGAAGCTGAAATCTGTTCTGTAACACTGATTCTCATATTCTCAAAGCCGTTGCAGATGGGCTACAGATTTATTCAAAACACAACTTCCCATTTACTCCTTACAGTTTAATGATACAGTTCCATAGCCATTCATTTTCTGTAAGATTAGGGCTACTTCGCAGTAAACAGTGAGTATACATTTTAGTATTCAAAACCTAAAATTAGCACATTTTTTGAATTTTCTGTAGAAATTCTACCTGCCAAGTAGCATTGTACACTATAAATGTTCTTTGAAATCACAAGTTTTCAAGAAAAAAATTTTGTTTTAAGTATATTATTGGTGTAGTCTTAAATAAGGTATGTTTTCAGCTGCTACTCATTTCATTAAAATCTCTTTGTATAGACAACCTGAGTCAATCATAATCTTTTAAACATTTCTTCAAAGAAGTTAATACACTCCTGGTAATAAAATGCAGAATTTAAAGTTAAAATAGACTACTTTTAATATGGGTCATACACATGAATATCATTATAAAATTCTAAATGAGAAATTAACATAAAATATAACTGAATATTGAAAGTATATATTAGTACTATTCCCAAAATGATGTTCTAACATTAATAAATGTAATGATATAATTAATATTATTAGACATGCAAACCTCTCCACTATTCTTTATTATACAGAGATATATTAAGTTTCAGAATGGAAACTGAGATGTAAGTGAGTGTGAGAAAGTTCAGTCTAGCAAGGTCTCTCAGGTGATTACCAGTCCTATCACTTGAGTCATTTGAATCTGCTCTAGGGGCAAACTCACTTTCACTTGACAGGAGGAACTGTAGCTGGTCAGAGTACCCAATCTAGAGAATATGTCAAGTGGTGAAAAATAAGAATTATTGCCCAGCAAACAAAACAAACAAACTTCAGTCCCCTGAAGGAGCTTATGTTCTAGCAGGATATGTAGAAAATAAATACCAAATATAATAAGCAGAGGAAATGTGTTATATGTTAGAAAGTGAATTAAAAAAAAAAAAAAGGTCAAGCAGAGAAAAGAATGGTGCTGTGGTTGAGAACAGGAAGAGAATGCAGCATTCCATTGGGTGGTCAAGGTAGGCCTTATGGAAAAGATGATAATGAAGGACTTAAAAGACATGAGGGTGTAAGGAAGGGATCCAATTTCAGCCTGCTACATATGGCTAGCCAGTTTTCCCAGCATCATTTATTAAATAGGGAATCCTTTCCCCATTTCTTGTTTTTGTCAGGTCTGTGAAAGATCAGATGATTGTAGATGTGTGGTATTATTTCTGAGGGCTCTGTTATGTTCCATTGGTCTATATCTCTGTTTTGGTACCAGTACCATGCTGTTTTGGTTACTGTAGCCTTGTAGTATAGTTTTAAGTCAGGTAGCATGATGCCTCCAGCTTTGTTCTTTTGATCTTGATGGATTTGAGACTTAAATGTTAGACCTAAAACCATAAAAACCCTAGAAGAAAACCTAGGCAATACCATTCAGGACATAGGCATGGGCAAGGACTTCATGTTTAAAACACCAAAAGCAATGGCAACAAAAGCCAAAATTGACACACGTGATCTAATTAAACTAAAGAGCTTCTGCACAGCAAAATAAACCATGATCAGAGTGAACAGTTAACCTACAGAATGGTAAAAAATTTTTGCAATCTACTTATCTGTCA
>NW_016806952.1:417236-423804 GCF_001698545.2 Rhinopithecus bieti | reverse complement strand
AAAAAAAAAAAAAAAAAAAAGACATGAGGGAGGGAGATAGACTGGAGGACATTTGGGAAATAAGTGTTCTCAATAAAATGAACAAAGTAAGACAGGAAGATACTTTTTTGGTTTAAGAAAAAGCCAGAAGTTAGTGTGAGTGGTATGCAGTGATATGCGAGATATTTGCAAATAGTCACATAAAAGGGTTAATTAAATTGGACTTTAATGACTCACTCTGTGTAAAATGTTCAGCCATCAAGTGTGTTAAATAGAGGAGTGATGATATCTAGGATCCATTTCAAATGGGTCATTCTGGCTGCTGCATAGAGTATAGATTATGGCAGAGAAGGCATGAGTTGAAATAAATAAGCCAAATATGAAATACGTACAGTCATCCAGATGAAGTATGATGCTGGTCCAATTGGGGTGGCAGCAGGAGATGTGGTAAAAAATGACTTGATTGTGTATGTATTTTGAAGGTAGTGTTGACATGATTTTCTCACAGCCTAGATGTGTAGTGTGACAGAAAGTAACTAATAAGATGAGAGTTTAAATAATAATAATTATTATTGTTATTTGCCATTAACTGAGATTGAAAACCAACAAGTGGTACAGATTTTTCAGGGGAAACCAGTTCATTTTTAGACATTTTAAGTATTTAGAAGTCTGTTATACATCCAAGAAGAGATATTAAGATGCCTGTGGTGTGTATAAGTCCAGAGTTTTGGGCTGTAGTCATACATTTTGGGGTTTTCAGCATATTGATGGGATTCTAAAGACATGGGAATCACAGAGATGACTACAAGAACAAATCAAGGATCAAAGCCTGAGCCCCACAACACTACAGCATTAAGGCATTACTAGCTCAGGAGAACTAGGGAGCCAGTTCCCAGGGTTGGTGACATGAGATCAGATAGAGAAAAGGGAAGAAGCTAATTTCTGGAACTTGGTAGATATGTAGTTAAAATAGCTACAGGCTACAGTTTACTAATGTTATAGATCTACTTAACTACTATTTCCTAACACTCTATAAGGACATTTATTGATTTCAGCATTAATTCCTTTTTACATGCCTTTGGTAGTGAATGAGGAAGAGTGAGAAGAGTGGTAGTGGCAGTAAACCAGATCAATCAATATGCTGACCAATATAAAGCTTACATTCTTTGTTGTTGGTTCAAGTCTGATAGACGTGATGGAAGTGGTGAAAAGATTAAGGACAAAGATCCTATAAAAGTTATAATTCATAAAATGTTTGACAATAACTGACCTGCCAATAAGAATAAATATCTATTAATTTTCATTCTGTAATAATTTTAGTCATGAAATAAGAGCAAAGTAATATATATATATATATTAACTTTTTGATTTTCATAGAAAAATACTCACATGTACCAAATAGTTCTTGTAGATATGAAAAACCACTGTTTTCCCTAATTTAACAGGAACACTCTTCTTGGGTTATTCATGGAGTCTTTGAAACACTAAAATACCATTTAATAAAAAGCTAATTCATCTTTTCCAATGTCATTCAATGAAACTGTCATTTGGTAAGGCCATCATTAATTACTCAACTGGCAGAAATAATTATTTTAGATATTACCCTTTTGGAAGCTCAGCAAAAGAAAGCAAAACTGCCTGTGCAGAATAAGCAGCTGGAGGTTTCTACATAGTCAGCATTTACAGGTGACTTCTGATCTGTTGTTAAGACACACTCCTTTGGAAAAAGAGCATATGGTACTTTCCCCTCACCCTTTGCTTACTTTACAATTCATTCATAGAAAAATTAGAGGCTTGACAACAGCATAATTTAATCCTTGATACTTGCTATTTTTTTTCCTAAAGATCTACATCAAAAATGACACTGGTGCAATGGGATTTTACTTTCCCCTTACAGAGCAAAGATGTTGCTGATTATACAGGTCTGAAAATGAAAACACCAAGATAACAAATGTAAAGGATCCAGGAATGTAAAAAGAAAGTATACAAGCTGTACATTGAAATACCTTAGACTATGCTTCAGGATATGAAAGTCGTAAACTCCTATGTGGGGCTGACTTTTTGATTTATAGCTAATTTTCTTTTCCTTTTTGTTCACCAGCACTTGCCTTGTAAACAGTACATACTTACAAATGGAAGCTATGAAGTCAGTGGGACACTGTTCTGTGTTTCTTGATTTAGATTAAGTATTAATCAGCCTGTGTTGGTACCTTCACTTACATGGCTCTAGAGGTAAAAACACTTAAAAAATTACTGGCACCCATATTTTCTGTAATATGTAAGAAGTGTAAACGTGTTGTGTTTTCTATTTCAATGAAATTTTAAAATAATTACCTTAAGAATATATCTGAAACATATTCTGGGGTACATTACAATTAAGTTCTGCTAAGTGAAATCAGTATTCACAGTTGCTGAGAGATTAAAATTGTTAAATAATGAAAAAAATAAGGTGGAGTGCACACAATGCATACTGACATCAAAGAAAGGCCATAGTTCAAATAGAAAAAGAAGAGTAGGACAATTGAGCCATCTCCTGGTCCTACAGTGTATCAACTTTCCAAAGTCAAAGAACCTGTAATGAACCAGTTAGCATAATATTCACATTTGGAGTAGTAATATAATTTCCGAGCAAAACACCATTCATAGTATTACATTGTTATTCTAAATTTTAATTGCAATAATTTTATACATTTTTAGTTAATAGATTTTTAAGACATCAAAATTATTAACATAAGAATTTTATACTATTTGGGAATATTGTGATGAAAATAATTTGTCAAAAGATGGCAGAGTAAAATTGGATTATAGAAGTCATAAAGATAGGATCTAGTGAAATAGACACAGACACACACAAATACAAAATAAAATATGATACAAACAACAATTCATCAGCAAAAAACAAACAAAAAAAGAGTTTCAAATTAATGTTATCAAATCTGTGACATGAAATCCAACGAAAAGTTCGTATCTGCAAGCTCTTGATGGAGTGTCTAAGCTTTTCATCCAAAAACAAAATAGTAAAAATAGTAGAGAGGAATCTGAATAGTTATTAGTTGTCTGAAGTTCCAGGAAAAGAAATTTATGCAGATAGGTAGCAGAAAGAGGACTGAGAGTGACAGAAATAGAGAAATAGAAAGAGACAGAGACCCCGAGGAGGGTGGGAAGAGAGAGAGAGAGAAAGAGAGAGAGAGAGGAGAGAAGCCTTTGTAACATGCAATGAGATCTAAAGATGTCAGTAGAGATGAGATAACCAGGGCTTTGCGTTTCCCATACATTCACAGTAAAATTAGTAGTGATATGGAACTTGAGCGTGCCCCCTGCCTCTTGGGTAGGACACACTCACTTACTAATGCAGTGAAATCTTTTTACAGACAGTTAAAAAACAAAACCATAAAATCAAACTAGACAGTAAATATTTCAAGTTCTCTAACATTAATTGTTTATAGCTCTAGTTGTGGGCATAACTGCATGACAGCTATGAAACAGTATTATCAAAAAACAGAAGAAAGAAAATATGACTGGAAAAAGACAAAGTGTCACATTGTTTATTTTTTGAAAAGGATTATTTCTGTGAATACCTCCTACCTTAGAGGAACTTAATGAGAACTTACTTCAGTAGAATAATAATTCAAAGATACATTAAGAAAATAGAAAATGATGTTTCTGAGCTGTAAAAACAAATTTAGGAAAAAAAAGACATCATTAACTGAGCAAATAAATGAATTGGGAAAAGACAGGATTGGAGAAGTAAAGACAAATCTCAAATAACTGCCACAGAAGAAAGGAATGATATTATTTTTAATGCAAAAGAAAAAAGACAAAGATATTAAAGGAGTTGGGAGGATATAAAAGATAAAAAAAATTGCAAATGTAAGTAATTTCTGCTGTCAAATATTCAACAAATGGAACAGAAAAATACATTCATAGATACATTAGGGAAAATAGTGCTGTGAAATGAATAACTGATTTCAAATATGTAAAAGATCACACTATGTTTTATGAAAAATTGATACAAAGTGGAACATACTGAAACATATTCTCGTTTAGTATTACATTCAAAGACACCTGAATAAATTTTCATTCACACAGGCAAATGCAAAAGTAAATGTAAGATGGAAAATCAGGTTTGCTTCAGACTTTCCACAGCTAGGTTAAATATCGAAGAAAATGGAGTGATCTCCTCAAAATTCCAAGGAGAAAATATCCAAAAATATAGCCAATTCATAATTCAAGTTCATAAGTACTTTATATTTATGAAGGCAGTAGGCAATTACTATGAGACAAAAAAGTACAGGGAAATACCCTTAAGTTACTCCTGAAAAACTGCTTATTGTTCTAATCTAGCTAACTAGGAGGTGAATGAAAAGTTGCAAATCAGGAAAAAAGTACAGACATGGAAAAATGAACTGAGAGTAAGTATTTAATTTCTCACTCAGATAGAAAACTGAGCTTAAACCAACTGAGAAATTTGTGTCTACAGAAAATAGTACAAGTGTCATGAACTTTGATAATTAAAAAACAAAAATACAATCATTTTAAAGCAGGAATGTGCAGAAAGAAAGAAAGGGTAAAAACATGAGACTTCTGGTTTCCTCATCCTTTGTAGTAGGTAGTCATTTTGCTAATAGAAAATTGAAATTTGGAGAAAAAATAATGGTTCCAGTTCTTTATAGTCTATCTCAATCTTTTAACTCTTAAACTTTAAATACATATTTTAGGTATACAATCATTTTGTTTATTAAAGAGGAATCAATTATCAGCACTTCAATTCAATTTAATTCCCCTTTTATCTTAAATAATCAAGAAATATAAATTTAAGTACTTAATAAATTTCATGGATATATATCCTTATAAGGAAAATATTTATTATTAATATGTAATTCATTTAATTTTTTAGTATACATGCATAGAAAGAAATGGGAATAATGTTCTGTCAACTTGGTGATGAAATGCTGAAGGGTTTTTAAAACTTTATTCTTTATATATTTTTTGTATTGTTTGACTTCAAAAAAAAATGTGTTATTCCTTATAAATATGATAAAATCATTACCCCAAAATGAAAAGGGGTCTGTGCAATACACATGTTTGTTTAACATCAATTTAGCATTGTGCCACCAGAGGCAAGACTGTTAGGTATTGCCCTGGGTAATAGAGGAGTCTGAGGACTTTTTGTTCACAGAATTTCTGATCCTGGTATCATGTGACATGCTATTCTAACTTAGTCCTGCCTGATGGACAAGCCTATGAAGGGGCTTTTATCAAGTTTTTAATGTAAGACAAAAACAGTCAGCCTCTGTGTTTGGAAACCATGGTGTATTAATCTGTTTTCATACTGCCATAAAAAAATTGCCCAAGACTGAGTACTTGATAAAGAAATGAGGTTTAATTGACTCACAGTTCAGCATTGCTGGGGAGGCCTCAGGAAACTTACAATCATGGTGAAAGGGGAAGGGGATGCAAGGCATCTTCTTCACAAGGCGGCAGGAAAGAGAAGAGCCAAGCAAAGAAGGAAGAGCCTCTTACATAAAACCAACAGATCTCATGAGAACCTACTCACTATCACAAGAACAGCATGGAGGAAACTACCCTCACGATTCAAGCACCTTCACCTGGTCTCTCCCTGACACATGGGGATTGTGGGGATTATGGGTATTACAACTGTAGATGAGATTTGGATGGGGACACAAAGCCTAACCATGTCACTTGACCAATGCCCTTTCAATCCTGCCAAGCACTATCGTCTTTCAATCTCATTTCTTAAAATCTACTTTTGTGTTTAATAAAAATCTAGATGGTAAACCACAGGATATGTTGTCATAGCTCCTGTCTTTATTCAACCAGTCCTGAATGGAGGACTAATAACTTGATAGAAATCAGAGGAAAAGGAAGAAAAGCAGTATTAATTTTCAAACACATATGTGTATGGTAAAACTATGATTTGAAGATTAAAAATCTGCAAAGCATGGCAAATATTCAAATATCCTTCATCCTAATGGAAAAATTCACTGATGGACAGTGAGATTTTGTTTCTTGTCAGCTACAGCAATAACTTTTAGACTTGATGCTGACATCAACACATGACAACAAGCTCTCTGTTAGAAAGCAAACAGAGCCATCTCCACTTCAAGAATCTTCAATGACTATTGCACAAAAACATTTATCCAATAATGCTAATATTTTAAAATGCCTAAATATTATAGCCTTAAATGTCTCACAATAACAACTCCTTAAATATGTTTATTTATATTATAATTCTTGTTTTGAGTGGAAGAGTAATTCCTGAAGAATAGTTTTAGAATCACCTTCTGGAAACTTGGTGGATATGTTTTAAATGCCTGCAGTATTATTTCTATTTAAAGTAATATTCTTCAAAATAAGTGGATGAAAAGGGCAGTAGAATCCTTCTTCATGTGACATTGGCAACTGAAATTCTGCTTCTGTATTTTATTCTTTAGAAATATAGATAAATTTAACAATTAAAATAATTTACTTTTATAACTCCTAAAATATCTACCAACTTTGAGGAATCCTTCCTTCCTTCCTTCCTTCCTTCCTTCCTTCCTTCCTTCCTTCCTTCCTTCCTTCCTTC
>NW_016806952.1:378340-416761 GCF_001698545.2 Rhinopithecus bieti | reverse complement strand
TTCCTTCCCTTCTTCCTTCCCTCCTTCCTTCCTTCCCTCTTTCCTCCCTTCCTTTTTTCTCTTCGTTACAGTGAGAAATTTTTTTTGCAAGCATTTATTGAGCACTATGCTTAAACATTGTGCTAAATACTGGGAATATATAAAATAGGTGTAGTCCATGTTCCTGCTTATATCAAAATTCAATTCTGGATAAGAATTGCTAAGACACAAAGACTGCAAGGCTTTTGAGGTCTATAAGTCTGTTTTTTAAGTACAGTAACATATTTAATGATCGAAAGGCAGTGTCCATGTTATATATGCGTATATTTTGTTTTCACATTTTAGTTTTAAGCCTCTTTGAATAATATTTTTCCCATCGTCTGAATATCTGCAATGTGTCATTAATATATTGTGCTGATTCTCTCCTCTAAGTTTTCAATCTTATTTCTCTGCCCTAGAATATTTCTTCTTACCTCTTCTACATGGAAAATGTCTTCATTTTCTTCAAAGTGCATATCAATCATGAAAAGTTCTTTAATTTCAATAGGCCTTATTATTTTTAATCTATACACATCATTTATAGATAGTAAACACAATTTGACAATTAATCTATATTGCATTCTTCACATGTTAGTCTTATATCCTGAGTGGAATGTAAGTACCTAAAGAGATCTGTCTGTTCCTAGAAACTACATGGTAGGATCTTGAGAACTACTTATTCATTGAAATACTTCCTCTTCTAAATGCATTCATTAAGAGGTGTTGGAAGTAGGGTTTTCAGATTAAGAAAAATTTTAAAAAAAAGGACATTTAGTTTAATTTCAATTTCAGATAAATAGTTATTTTTTGCATATAAGCTTGTCCCAAATATTACATGTGACAGCTATTATTTGGTGCTTATCTGAAATCCAAATTAAATGTGTATCTTGCATTTTATATAGCAACCCTTGTTGGAAGCAAAAATTTACAAAAAAGATTGTTCACTGTCCCTGTTAGTAGATTAGAAGCTGTGTGTGTGTGTGTTTGTGTGTGTGTGTGTGTTTGTGTGTGTGAGATAATCTTCAAAGGAACAAATACAAAGAGCAGTTTTTACTTTTACTTTGTGGGGTAGGGAGTTTTTTCTTTATGTGTGGGTGCAGGAATGTGTCTATGTGTGCATACATGCCTCATTTTAAGAGCACCTGACACTACTTTCAGTTTCTACAGCACTCTTATAAACTGGCAATAGGAAAAACAAAAAACAAAACCAACAAACAAAAAAATCCCACCTGATTCCTAGAGGCATAGAAAAGTCATCTAGTTGTAATCAGATGCTAGAAAACAAAGCCCTGAAAGTTAAGATCCATTATTGTAGTAAAAGATACATAAGCCTTTCTATAAGCTACATTTCATTTAAGAAATCATGTCTAACTTTTTCAAATTCATTTCGACATATTTTCTTTTCTTTAATTATTATTTGACTATTGTGCCAATTCATGGCTAAAAATCTGGGCAATTATTTATTGCATTTGGACTTTGTCAAAATGTTGGGTTCAAGGAAACATTTTCTGCCAAGTTCCTCTACATTCTTGCCAAGTAATTTTCAATTGGTTTATAAGCCCATGTGTATTTTAAATGAAATGAATACATGAATTTTAGATTCCTTTACCCTTAACTCACCCAGATGGTTCAGAAGACATCCAATAAACCTTTGATTCATGTTATAAGAAATAGATTGCTTAAAGATTTTAGAAGTCAAGAAGTGAGGCACCTCATTTGCAAAGAATAAGTGGACCCAAATGTTCTAGCTCCGCTTATATGATGACAGTGAGAGTTGCACTCTTCTGAGGTTGGAATGAAGTGTTGGACTGAAACTCACTGAGGTAGTTTTAGCGCTTGGTTAAATGTTTAAACCTAATAATACTATACTTTACATTTAATATCTACATGTCTTGGATCATACTAAATTCTTTAAGCATACTGATATGTATATATAGTGTACTACTTGCCTCATGCACATACTGCCAACATCTGAAGAGTATTATATTCCTTTTTAATATTAGATTATTTTAGTATGTGAATTTGCTTCAACACTGCATTGGAAGTCAGTGATGCAGATGTAACTAAAAAACAGAAGAAACGACTTCATCCTATGATGTACACCTGAGGTCTTTAATGTCTAGATTCTAATGAATCATAGGTAATAAGAAAACACTTTTGACATTTTATTTTGATTTTTAATTAATCACATGCTAGATATGAATCTCTGCAAGAACACAGATATGCATGATACGTATCATTTTCTATAATGAAATTATTTTTATTTCTCCCCCTATTAACCACTTGGTGGAAACTCATTCTCAGCCAAGACAACCCCCCTTTTCCTAGTGCTGGGCCAAGTATTGGAGATGAAGGGACTTACAGAGTGCCAAGGCTTTGTAGGAGGGACTAGTCATCCTTTTGCACCTGACACTTGAGGAGATGTTCACCGTTGCATCTGCTGGGTCTTTAGTCTATATAGAATGCTATTGAGATGTTTATTTTTCCTGTCTTCATGCTCCTACACTTTTAGTGGAGTTCTGTGTTATGGTTACCACATGGAAGCATGTGGAATTCAGATATTTTTATGTTACTATGGAGCTTAGAAATCTTTCATTCTCATTCTCCATCTTGAATTCTTTGTCAGTAAAGCAGGGCACTGGAGCTGCGAATATTTATGTGCTCATGTTTTCCTTCTTATTTTCCTTTCTGTTTCTCCCAAGATTCAGAAATCTCTCTCTCTCTCTCTCTCTCTCTCTCTCTCTCTCTCTCTCTGTGTGTGTTTTCTATTTGATATCATCTTTGTCGGAAAGGTACAGTCTAGCTCTCTCAAGGACTTATGGAATACTTTGTCTATGCCAACTGACCTCTCTAAAGACCAAGGTTTAAGTAAACCAAAACCAGAAAAAGCACAGACCACCTATTAGCCTAAATGTGTGAACTGGTGTTAGGACCAAGGATAGAGAGGCAAGGTGTGGTATTCCGGGAAGCAAAACATCTCAGCAGCTTTAATCGTTATTTAACATTTTTTTTTTTTTTAATTTTACCTTGAGTTCCGGGATACATGTGCAGAATGTGCAGGCTTGTTACGCAGGTATACATGTGCCATGGTGATTTGCAGCACTTATCAACCTGTCATTTAGATTTTAAGCCCGCATGCATTAGGTATTTATCCTAATGCTCTCCCTCCTTTTGTCCCCATTCCCCAACAGGCCCCAGTGTATGTTGTTCCCCTCCCAGTGTCCATGTGTTCAGGAATGTATGCCTATTATTTGCTAATCTATCAATGCCTTGCAGAGAACACTTTTGCAGTAAAATAGTACTGCAACCATGGACTTGAAATCTATGAATTCAAAGTCACTGCAAATAGATTTGAATCATGGCTACTTAAAAACACAAAACTAATTTAAAAGCAGTACCCTGAAATATTAGCCTAGCATAAGGGATGCGAGGGATTGGGAGGCTGCTTTAGAGGTGAGTGAGATAGAAAGGGTTCAGCTTATCATGCTCAAATTTATACTCCCTAGAATAATTTCTGATGATTCAAGAAGGAAAATGAATTATTTTCATTCAGTCTACATAAATTAGAGGTATTAAACTGGAGAATAAAGTAGAAGTTGGAACACATTCAAGACCATACAAACTAGGAAAATATCTGTTCAAAATATATTATGTGGATTTAATGAACATTATAACTCAAGTTCCTTTCAGTACATAATGATTCCAGACTACAGTTGACCCTTGAACAACACAGGCTTGAACAGCATGGTCCACTCATACTCACATTTTCTTCTGCCTCTGTCACCTCTGAGACAGCAAGACTAACCCCTCCTCTTCCTCCTCCTTCTCAGCCTACTTGATGTGAAGATGATGAAGATAAGAGACATTTATTATGATTCACTTGCACTTAATGAATAATAAATATATATTATTTTCCTTTTGATTTTCTTAATGACACTTTCTTTTCTTTAGCTTGCTTTATTCTAAGAATACAGTATATAATACATATAACATATAAAATATGTGTGCTAATGAACTGTTTATCGGTAAAGCTTCCCTTCAACAGCAGGCTATTAGTAGCTAAGTTTTGGGGAAGTCAAATGTGTATGTGGATGTTTCACTGTGTGGGATTGTCACCTCCAACCCCCATGTTGTTCAAGGGTCAACTATATTTGTTTTAAGGTTCTATGCTGTATACAGAGGAGGAAACTCAAAAATCTTCAGGAGCCAGACAAGTAAGTTAAACATGGATAGGTTCAATTCTAATCCCATAGGTGTTGATGGGAATTGAAAATTCAGCTCTACAAAAAGATTCACTGTGTAGGCCAAACAGAGCATATCTCCAGGCAACATCGGTGGCTCATAGGAGACTGACAAAACAATCATATATCTTGAAAATGATTAGGAAGAACTTAAAAATAAATTACGAAGTAAATTAATTACCTTGTAAAGTATGTTATCTAGGCTTGAAATTTTGAGAAAGAAATTCCAAAACAATTCATTTCATTATTATGCAAAGAAACTTTAGTGCTTTGCCTCTCCTTTGAGAGTCCTCAGCTCTTATCTTAAAGTTCCCCTTTCATCTTTTCAAAATAAACAGCAGCAATATCCTTGTAAAGAATCGGGCTTTACACTTTTAAAAATGTGATTCTCACTATAAAAAATTGGCACACTTATTAAACTATAAAAGCCAACCAGAATAAAACGTAAATCTATGTTTAAAAATATTTTAATAAATGGAGCAATACTGAGCTACTGACCATTGCATACATCGCTTGGTTTACTGACAAATTGGGTTATAAAAGTTTCCATATACATCTTCCTCCCACAGGCTTGTCATTACTCTTCTATTGTATACCATTGGCAGTAAGTTTAAAAAATCATTGGTATTATTTCTAGATTTTTACATTTTCCATATTGCACTTAAAGTTTGTCCTTATTTGAACTTACATATAAGGAAACTGAAATTCTATGATATTACGTGATTAAATGTAGGCATCAAATCAATAGTAAGAACAAAACTTAAACCTGAATTTTTTCTATTTTAGACTCTGGTTTTTATCATGCCTGGATACTTCAATAGAAACATAGTTATATTTTATTATCTTTCTCACAAACATCTTTTAACTTTTCTTTTTTTTTTTTTTTTTTTAACTTGTCTTCCAAACCTATCTGTGAAGGAAACATGATTGGTCTCAGAATATAGTCATGGGAAAGAGACATTTAGGAAGTTTAAGTTCTTACTAGAAATCAAACAGTGATTCAGAACAGACCCAACAGAGAATGAAGATTTTCTGACTCCTCTCGGGAAGCTCCCTTTTCTGTTCTAGCATGAGCCTTGCAAGAAAGCAGTAGCTTTTCATTTAGCTTGATATAATTATTCTGGATTCATTCACCCATAGACTAAATGGCTCTGTAGTTTACATGCTCTCTTACTTACAGTTTATGGTTTTAATTATAGCTTTCATCACTTCCTTTGACCTGTCATTCCTTCGCAAGATTCTTTCATTCTCATTGGCTGTTGATGGCAATGTTGCAGATATTTTACTTCAGGCCTGTATTTTTGTTCCATTTATGCTAATGACAAATCCTACACTTCTAACATGCTACTTAGGGTAGAATTCAGTGGAGTTAATTATATTCTCTGCATAATGTAATTCTGAACTCTCTGGGATGGAAATAGCATTAGAATTTTCTATAATTTTATGTTTGCTCTCTCATTACTTCTGAGATTTAAACAGATTTAGTTTAGGTGACCTGAAGTTCAAGGTTTTCCTAAGTGAACTGAATGAATTATCTCTGCTTTCCATTTAGCAATGATGTTTATAAACTGACAATGAAACAGGATGACAGTCTCCTAAGGGTAGGGAGCCAGGCAGGATACTTGTCAGCACCATTACGTGTTCATTGGTTTGTTTTGTATGTTTTCACTGGCTCTTTGTTCATGAAAGTCAAATCACAAAATAATCCTAAAGGATCTTGAGGTCACCCAGGATTGTATTCGCTGTTCTCACATTTAGAGTTTGTGATGAGAAAACATAAAAAGAAAGAAATACAATTATTTCTTAAGCAAAAATAGCCTTTTCCTTTATGTCCTACCTGTGCATTCATGTGGAATTATAAATATTGATGTTTGCAAACAATGATGGAACTTTATTCCAGTTTTCTCTATGGCCACATGGAGTAATAGAACAAAGACTTCAGCATTAGACATCCATGTGTTTGTCTGGTGGATATACACTATTCCTGCATGGACAGACTACCTAACAGCTTTAAGTTTCATATGAGAAACGGAGATAAGAATGCCTACTTTACACAGATTGTTATGTAGGTCAAATATGATAACATACATTGAAGTTCCTTAATACAATTAATAATTATTCCTAAGTTTTGCATTTATATATTGGTAGCAGTTATTTAGACTAACTTACCTACCTCAAATTTACAAAGCTCCAGAATATTCAAGAAAGAAACTATCCTTAGAAGTGTCTAAATTATCTTAGATTATGCTTACTCCTAGCCACACTAGGCTAAACACAGTGTTAAGTTTTAATAATAACAGATCCCATTCTCAGAGTCTCTCGGACCCATGCCCTTTGAGTTCTTCCATTCTGGTTCAGGTAGGTCAGCAGAGTTTCACAGGGCCTTTCCAATGGTCAAAATTTACATTTTTCTTCCATGAGAGCCATGTCTTACCTGCCATTTCTGGGTGAACTGACATCACAACCTTAATATCTCCTATCATTCCTGAGGTTGATTGACAGACTCTCAAGCAATCTGGTCATCTAGGTGACTTTCTCACATTTCTAATATTATGAAAGGTGTTATTATGTAAATAGATATTGAGCTGAAATAGTAGAACATATTCTCTCCACACTCAATTCCACCCTGAAAAATTATGTTGTAATCCATTACTAGGCCACAAAATATAATTGCATTTTCAAAATTTTTCTTAAATTACATGTAGTGATAGAATTTTTTCATTTCACTTCCTTTTTTCTCTGTAGGTATCAAGGAATAAGCCAGAAGAAAATCTGACATGCATCATTACTAAAATAAAAATTTTCCTTAAAGCCAACCCTAATCTTTATCCATAATTGTGAGCCCCAACTGTATTTGTCCTCTGGCTAGCTTCCTACTTTATGAGTTATTAATGCCTTGAAAATTGGGCATCCATTAGTCTCCAATCAAAAGGCAATCAATTGTTTCATGAATACAAGAATGTCAACTGGTCTCCTTCATAATTCCTCCACACATTTTTAGATTTAGATAGGTTATCCAAGGTACAATGTATGATTTCTCTTCATGTTACTGTGGCTACTTAAGACATGTGAGGATGCTAGTCTTTGTCATATAATTGTGGTCAAAATTTATTAAAAATACCAGAGCCCAATTTACATATGCATTATTGACTAAACTAATAAGCATACATTATGATAGAGCTATTATTATTTCCAGTCATGTTTTTGCACTTCTGTTCTTGATGTTAGCTTTATGTTATATTTATCCGGTCTTGAATTACAAATGACTCTCATTTCCCAGACGGCTGGATTCATATTCAAAATATTTATCAGATATCGTTGTAAAAATGACACGTTATTTAGGAGACTGGAGGCTGGGAGGAGGGAGAGGATCTGGAAAAATAACTAATGGGTACTAGGCTTAATATCTGGGTGATGAAATGATCTGTACAACAAATCCCCATGACACAAATTTACCTGTGTAACAAACCTGTACATGTACCCCTGAACTTAAAAGAAAATTAAAAAAAAAAAAAAGAAAATCATAGACTAAGCTAATTTTGAATATACTCTTTTACATAAACTGAAAGTATTTTCTGACTTCTGCGGTTCTAATTGAGAAGGTCATTATATTTGTATGTTCATATGACACACTTGTAACTGTACCTGTGGAGTTTTAAAAGTTGAGTCAGACCTACCTACAGCATATAGAATTTTGCATGGGCTTATTATTTGTTACAGAACATCATAGGGTTTCTAGGGAAGCAAAAGTATTTTCTTCCCAAATATAACTGAATTGCTAGCCTATTCAGAAGAACCTATTTGCATTAAAGTAGTGATGTTGCTTCCTAACCACCCATGAACTACTAAAAATGTCTTTGAAAGATTTGAAATGTGGGATTCTGTACTATCACCTGGTACACTAATGTGGAAATTAAAGATGGGCTTAGATAAGAGATCTTATTTTCTTTTGAAACAAATGTGACTTTTCCATTAGATTATTGTCTCTATGGCTGTCCCACTGAGCTGTAAATTATTTCCATTATTTTATCATGTGCTTCATTTCTGTTGTCCCGGCAACAAGCCATAATTGCCTTTTTAATATTTATGTATTTGATTCAAATGCTTCTTTTTTTAACTAAAGGAAAAATGAACTCTTTAGCAAATTGAAGGGCATCTCAATCTCTGTACAACTTCTTTTTTTATTTCCGTTTTTGGCCTTTCTTTTGTATTAGTTCTATAATATGAACTCAAATAAGTGCAGACTTTAATGCCATTAACAAATATTTGTATAAAAATTGTATATTCAACATTAAAACTATTAGTATTTATTTACTACAAGTACATGTGATAGTCAAATACTACAAATTATATTAAATGTCATTGTTAGTAGGTTGAAAAAGATGCTTGGTAAGTCACAGAAATTATTGTTAAGAAAGCTAATTTTGACCCCTTAATATTATCTATTGTCATGCTGCAGTGCTCAAATAGTGGGGATCCAATGAATAAAATCACATATTGTTATACTGGAAGGCTCATTTAAGATTGGCTGTTTTAAAGAAGTTTACCAACCTCTTAACCTGGCCAAAAGACTATCACTTCATACAAATTTAAAACCAATTATGTTAAAACATCACTTTTAAAAATAATATTTTATTTTATTATCTAAGTGTAATTTCATGAATCACCTATAAATATCCTGGGAATATTGTAACAAGTGGTGATATGGGTACAATTGTATTTTATTCTACCACCATTATAATTTTAAAAAGAAAAAATAGAATGTAATCTAGTATGTAAATTAGATATAAGCATATATTGTGAAAATAGATTTTAGTTTTTAAGAATAACATTATTATATAAGCTAGAAACATACAAAAATTTTCTAAAATTTATTAAAACATCATAATCCTAAACTTTGAATGTAAACTCAGTACATAACCATCACCTTACAGATGTTTTTTGAGTCAAAGAATATTTTTTTAAAAACTTGCAAACTCACACTGAATATAGAAATAGGAAAAAAAATTAAAGACAAAAATTTCTTGAGCCAAGATTGTGCCATTTGGGCAACAAGACTGAAATTCCATCTCAAAAAAAAAAAAAAAAAAAAAAAAAAAAAAAAAAAAAAAAAAAAAAAGACAAAAATTTCAGACAAAGGAAAAAATTGAATAATAATTTTATAAACATTTCCTAGATTGAAAGTGGTCAGTTCTTATGGTCTACACATAATTTAAGGAGCAATATCCATACTAGTATTCTTGCCTTTCATTCTAGTCTGTTGCATCTTGTAGGAAGTTTATAAATCTTATCCAATATATCATAAAAGTTATTTAACAACATTTATGTTTGGTAGTTATTTTGTCTCTTATTTAGGCAAAATAATGATTTAAATGTAATTTAGAATATTCAGTACTTACTGCTAATTGATTGCAAGATGAAATTAAAATTTCTTCAAATTACATATTCTGTCTTTCAATCTAACCTTAGATTATTTGCAAGTGATAGAATTTTTAACAATTTTGAACTAACAGAAACAACACATTCTGGTTCAACTCATAACTAAAGCAGTGTCCCTTTAAAGATATCACTCTGCGACTTTTGAGACTAATTTTCTGATGTACTTATATGCCAGGAGTAAATCCATGTATCTAACAATTCTGATCACCTAGGAGGGGCCGTGTTCTGTATATGAGTTCTGACCAAAGGAATGTGAGCACAAATGGGGTTTACTTCTTGCCATTTTGAAAGATCTTTCATTCCCTCTTTCTCCCAATTCATTCATTTAGCAACAAACCTACCAGGTAGATAGAAAATAAACGTCTTTAGAGGAAGGCCTCCTTAGATTTCTAGCTGACTGCCTTGGAATATGACAGAAATGACAAGTAAATTTCTCTTGTGTTAAACTACAGAGGTCATCAAATAATGCAGTTAGTATTACTCATCCTGAGCAAGACAGAAGAACAATAGTTACACTAAGAATCTCCAAAAAATTGTTTAAAAAACCGGTTGCTTGATCAAGTTAAAAGGGCTAATTATTATGGCATTTTAAACTTACAGTAACATTTTTTTCTTGTACAAATTAAATGATGAATGTGTTTTAAAAGGATTAGGTTTACACTTATGAAATATAAATGTCACAGAACATTTAGCACTTATTACTTCTTGTTGTCTATCAAAAGCCCTTTATTATATTTTGAAACATCATAACACTATCATTTAGACAGCTTTATGTAGAACTTTAATCAGCTTTAAAACCTTTGTTTTGAAAACTAAATAAGGATAAAAAAGGTTTTATATCTTTTGCCTGCTTAGCATATCTTGTATTCTTATCAGTTAGACTTTTGCACTGTAATCACTTAAACATTTATTAAATTCATAAAGTTATAAATAACTTACAGTGGAAATACATGTCCAAGTAATTAAATGATCAGAACATATTTGTCATATCAATTACCTCTTTCTGATTTCTTCCTTCTCAGCCAATCAATTACTAAAAAAGCGACATTTTACCTTCCAACTCTATTAGTGGATTTTTCGATTTCTCTGTAGTTCTATTTTACCCACACATATTTTAATGTTTTGTCCTGATGCCTACATGTTTATTTTTCCTCTTTACCTGCTAGAGTTAGAACTTCATTATGAGAACCTGGTGGGCTTCCTGGAAAAGAAACCACATAAAAGTGTGCTGAGCCCAAAGGCGGCAGCCCCTTCAGGACTTTCTCACTCTTACGCTAATCTATATTCAGTCTCCAGTAATTCATCGAAATCATCATTTAAGTGTTCCTACCAGTTTATGGCTCTATTCCAGTAAGGTAAGGCAGATCCTGATTATGACTCTGTATTACCATGTCTGTGTTTTCCCTGAGACTTCAGATATGTCCAGAAAAAGTAGTTGCTTTTTTAGTTTTCTCAGCTTTTTCTTGTAATGACAGGTATGATGACTTCGAAGGTATTTTTATGTTGGGCCCCAAACTGAAGTTCCCAGAATATATTTTAAATGAAATGTGTCAAGTTGCCAAAGGCCAGACATTATCTGGCAAAATTTTAAAAACCATGAGATTTCATATAAAAATAAGGGTTTGTCCTTTCCCTTTGAAATTACAACTGTTGGCAACGCTGAGTGTACAATTCTGCACAGAAGGAAGGTATAATAAGTTGGACTCAGTGGCAGATGCCTCCCTATAGACCAAGTGTATGTTACTGTATTTATCATACAAAATATTTATTTTATTTGTGCAACCTTCCCCAATCCAAGCATTTTGGTTTGCCACTGAAATGCAATTCTGACTCTAAGTACCTGGAGCTAGGTGAAATTTCACAGATAAGGACAGTTGCCCACAAAACTACCCTTACTTCAGACACTAGCCACAAGCATCTATGCTCTGACAAAACAGTCTCAAATTTGAGAGTGCCTGCTAACCCCTCAGGAATTCAGTAATTCACTAGAAGGACTCAGGAAATTCAGGAATTCAGGAAAGTGCTAGTAGTGATAACAGTTTTTTAATAAAATATGCAAATCAGGGCCAGCAAAATAAGAGATTCATAGGGAAAGACCTGGGAGGGTACTAGAAGCTCCCATGTCCTCTGGACCTGTCACCCCCACGTCCATGTGGATCACCAACCAGGAAGGTCACTGAACCTTCAGTGCCCAGAGCTTTTATTGGGATTTTGTTATGAAGGCGTGAGTTACTGAATCGTTGGCAGTGTGGTTCAACTCACTCTCCAGCGCCCTCCCTTCCCAAGAGGGCAAGCTGATATTGCATGACTCAAAGCCCCAACCCTTTAATCACATGATTGGAATTAATCTCCAACCTGAGTCATCTCATTATTATAAACTATCTAGGAGTCAGTCATAAGTCATCTCATTAGCATAAGCTTATGTGTGCTACCAGAGGACCACCATGAATAACAGACATTCCTATCACTCAGGAAATTCCAAGGGTTTCAAGGGTCCCAATCAGGCATGGGGGAAAAGGCCAGCCAGTTTCTTTTATTATACAACAGTAACCTACATTTTGAGGCAAGTTCTTGAAACATGTAAAACTGCAAGCAAGAAATTCAGTAACAGTGAGAACGTATCAGTGAAAAATATCAGTGAGAAAAGATAGAAGTTAGTGTGTCAATAAAGAGGATTAGAGTCTACTATACAAATGCTAATTATTAGTAGCTAAATAATTGTTATAGTTGAATTCCAAATTTAGCAGCTTCATTAAATTTTATAACTCAATCTAGTCAACTTCATTCATTTTACCAGATATCATAATATATAGCATTTATGGATTTTCCAGTTTGCATAGTATTAAATATTTTAAATATTTATCTCTAAATCTCAGAGAAGTTCTGAGAAAGACATTGTGATTTCAATTTTATAGATGACATATGTTTTCCTCAATGACACATATGAGAAAGTGGCAGAACAAGGATTGAATCTACCTATAAGGCAAATTGAAACATTTGAATACATTTTGCAAATATAAATTAATGTGCCTGTTTAAGGTACTCTAAAGTCACAGAATGTATTGTTAAAAGAAAGAGAATAATGCAAATAATCATTATATCTGGACATTTTTCTTTAATTCCATGAGAAAATGGAAAACTTCTTTGCTTTGCCCTTTGTTTAATTAAGTGTTTATAATCTACACAGAAGTAAACCTAGAGATTAATTGTAGTGGAAAAATATAATTGGATAATTTTATGAGACTGTTTATATTTTTAGTTACACATAATGATATATATAATTATATTTCAGAATATACACTTATTACTGTATTCAATGCACTTCTGGATAGTTGCTTGGATGCATTTTATTGCACCTTTTGTTTTGTTTGTACTACTCAACTTATACTTCAGGCTGTAGATAAAAACGTTACTTTGCGGTGAATGATTCACAGTATCAGAAAACCTTGCATCAGTATTTACACTAATGTCTTGAGAGCTTGCATTATTTTTTTCCCAATTTTGAAATAGGTAATAAATAATGTAGTCAGTAAAATCTTGCAAAATATTAAGTTTCTAATTTTTTGGGGTATATTTTTAATATATCAAAATTTTGCCCTCTGTTGCCTGACTGCTATCTAATACCATATTACTTCTATATAAAAAAGACTGGAAAGGATGCTCCAAGAAAGGTGCACAAAGAATGATATAAGATTATATAGGAGAAAATTCTTCACTGCCTTGTAAAGTCAAGATAGGTTACATAGAACTGAATTTGAGTATTTAAACAAAATTAAAAGGAATTTAAAACAATAAAAAAGGAAAATTAATACTAAAGAAATAATATTATAAAATGATTTCATGTGACAAAACAGATGAAAAGATGAGGCTAGATCTAGGCAGAAACTAGGTTATGAAAGATCTTTTATTCTACACTCAGAAATTTGTGTTTCAACCTATGGTCAATGGAAAAATTGAAGGATTCTATGAAGGACAGTGTCACGACAAAATATACTTCCAAAATTATTCATGTGGTAGCATAAAGAGTAATTTATTATCATTTTTAAAGTGATGTTAGTAAATAATTTCATGAACTATAACTGATAAAGGAGTGCAGAATTCATAATTGTATAGCTTCATCAGTTTTCACCAGATGAGTATACACGGAACCAGGACCCACATCAAGACAAAGAATGGTAAACATTGCCAGCCACACAATAAAAACAAAAACTGGTTATTCTCCCAACAACCCATATTTTTCCTCAAACATAAAAAATATCCTGTCCACTAACATAAAAAATGTTTTTTGTACTTTTGAACTTTGTAGAAATAAAATAATATAACATGCACATTTTTATTCTGGCTTCATTTCACTCAGAATTTGGTTTGTAAGATTAAGTGATACTGTTATGCTGAGCAATAGTTTGCAATGCTGTGCAGTATTCCATTTTATTAATTGACCTCAATTTATGTATTTATTCTATTGTCTGGTATTTATCAGTTTGGAGTAATGATCAGTAATGATACTATGAACCATCTCATATATGGTTTTTGGTGTCCATTTTCATACATTTCCGTGGAGGCTGGACAGGGTTATGGAATTCTGAGTCAGAGAGTATGCCTTTGTTCAGGTTTTGTATATACGTCGAACAGATTTCTAAAACAGATTGAGTTTGAGATATCTGTTAGTGTATAGGTGGAGAGGTTAAACAGCAAGTAAAACTATGGCTTATGCTGTCAAATGGGCAATATAGGACAAATAAACACATGGGAGTTAATCCAGGTGGTAGCTAAACCCATAAGGAGAGGTGAGATTACTAGGAGGATAATATAAGGTCCAAGAAGAAAAACAACTACAAGAAAGAGACCTATGAATTTTTTAATTTACCCAGTGGACTGAAGAGAAACTCATAGAATCTGAGAAGGAAAACCACGCAAAAGTGACATTAGGCAGAGTATACATATATTTCAGGAATAGTATAGTACAAAATACACATTAGGGAAAAAGTTAAAGGCGAAATGGACAAATGACAGAAATGTCATTTGAAAATAGTACCTAGGAAGTCATTGGTAAAAATCATATTAGTACAGGTAGAGATTTACAGACCAGATGATTACACAAAACTAAAGAGGGAATTCCAGGTGAGGAAGTGGCAAGATTGTATTTAGACTTTTTTCTGTAATGGAATAAATGAGTACATGAAAGATATCTCAAAGGGAAGATTGTGAAAATAGCTTGGGAGAGAACGTTTCTTGTCTCTTAGGCAAGTTTAATGGTGCATGATTTCTGTTAGTTTATTTCTTCTATTTATGGAATAATATTCCATCTGTATTTTGTTTTATAATACCTGTTGGTTGTTGACATTATTTATAGTAATACACTCTACCATGGCGATGTGTTTATTAAACAAACCCCAAACAAGCAAAAATTTAAAAAGAAAGAAAGAAAGAAAGGAAAACCTGTTATTATTTTCCCTGTAATTAGCAACATCCACAAGTTTCTTTAAGATTTCCCCAAGTTGTGCCAGGGCTGCTAATAAATGTTGCACACTGGTTCTGTCACAGCAGCACTATTCAATAGAGCTTGAAATTAGTGAGAGAGACAGGGGCTCTCTGACAGTCAATCTGATCATGGCCACCAATTCTGAGCAAATAGCAGCAGCTTATTTTGCTCCCAGGAGAAATAAGATGAGTGGAAATATTAAATAAATGTAAATGCCACTGCTTTGCAGTAATTTGGCTCTTTGTGATTCACATGTTCTAATTCAGAAACCTACAAATTGAAAGCTTAAAAGGCATATTTCAGAAAATGTCTCTTAAGTACCAAAAAGAGGCCAAGTGTTTATTGAAGTAATCAATTGGCTATTAGTTTCAGATATTGTATGTTTGTATGTAAAGTGTTGTATGTTTGTATGTAAGGTTCAAGATTCTCTTCTAAAATAGTGCACTGAAGCCATCAATTTCTATAGATTTTGGTTATTAATAGCTTATTTGTATGTGTGAGTATGTATATATGTCACATGCATACATAGATACATATCCATAGTGTATGTATTATAATTACTTTTTTACATGTATATGTGCTTTAAAATATAGCTTTTGTCTTCTTATGTTTTTCTGCCATTAGATAGTTATTGGGTAAACTTATTTCCTTGAATGTGTTTTTGTATATGTAAGGGTATATAATTTGTTGATAAGTAAATTGCAAACATATTCTTATGATTTATCAAATGTACATACACAGAATTATTTGAGTCAAATATAATTTTCTTTGGCTAAGATTCACAAAATTAGAGTCTGTGTAATTAAAGAACAGCTGAACATAAAGAATATGGTACTAAATTGAAAATCAAAGTATTCATGAGGTACCATCATACCAGTTTCATTTTAATATTAAAATAGAGCTATAACAAAGTCTGAATTTTATTTGTGCAATTGATATGCTCCAGTATTGTTAACATATGTATAATGATATAATTATTTGGGAAAACAATATGGCAAAACCTTTTTTTCCTGAAAGCTGTAAAGATACTTATTCTCTTGATTTACTAAACCTTTTCCTGGGGATTTATTATAAAAAGTAATTCAAAGATCTGAACTACATCTCTACTCTGGTGCAGTCTACATAGCATTATCTATTACATTAAAGTGCTTAAAAACATCTTAAATAATGCTAAAATTGTATGTATTCATTTGCATGGGTTTCCATAACAAAATACTACTTACTGTGTGACTTAAGTAACAGAAATTTATTTCCCATAGTTCTAGGATCTGTGAAGTCCAAGATCAAGGCGCTGGCCAATTTGATTCCTTGGAGGGCTCTCTTCCTGGCTTGCAGATGGCTGCCTTCTTGCTCTGTCGTCATATGATGTTGAGAGAGAGAGTTCTCTCCTCCTTTTCTTATAAAGACACTAATCCTATCTGTTCAGAGCATCATCATAATGACCTCACTTAACCTTAATTATGTCCTTTGAAGCTTCATTTCTGAATACTACCACACTGGGGATAAGGGCTTCAACACGAATTGGGAGGAGACACACATGTTCAGATTATAACACAGGGATATGAAAGTAAGACTCTTGGGCTTCATGAAAATAATATTTGGAAACATTGGGCTGGGCATGGTGACTCATGCCTGTAATCCCAGCACTTTGGGAGGCTGAGGCAGGTGGATCACTTGAGGTCAGGAGTTTGAGACCAGCCTGGCCAATATGGTGAAACCTTGTCTCTACCAAAATACAAAAATTAGCTGGGCATGGTGGGGTGTTCCTATAATCCCAGATACCTGGCTGGCTGGGGCAGGAGAATCTCTCGAACTTGGGAGGCCGAGGTTGCAGTGAGAGCCAAGATCGCATTGCTGCACTCCAGCCTGGATGACAGAGTGATACTCCGTTAAAAAAAAAAAAAGAAAGAAAGAAAGATTGAGTAAAAATGTGAGAAAATGTTTAGATCACACATTAAATGAAAAACACAAAGGGTCTATATATTATAATAGATTTATTTTAATAATATTTCTTTGAAAGAACCTTGAAAATATAATTAAAATAAAATAACCTTTCCAAGTGCTTTATTTAGGTTCTATTATCTATGGGTAAAAATATAGATAACCTGATATATGACAGGACCATCATTTTAGATAAAAAAGAAATCAATGAACAATATTTTTCCCATGTGGATATATATATATATATTGTATATATATTGTATATATATATATATACAAGTGTGTGTGTGTGTGTGTGTGTGTATCTATCTATCATATATCTGCCTATTTCTTTCCTATACCATAGGGTACTATCTATTCCATAAAGATAAAAAATTCAATATGAAAGGAAACTTATGGAATGTTAGAAGAAAATATTGTAAACAATTTTTATGACCTCATGGTAGAAAAGGTACTTAAGTAAGACATATAAAATAGAAAATATATTTTAAAAATAAGATTATATTTATTACATTGAAGATAAGAACATAACTACTATTCATGAGTCATTCTTACAGATATTAGAAACAAAATTTTCACTTGGAACACACGTTGTAAAAAATATTCACCTTTACAATATTGCTGACAATGGATTAATATCTAGAATTTATAAAGGTCTCCTATAAAGTAATACGAAGAAAACAAGCAATTGAATGAAAACAGGAGTGTCCAATAAGTATAAATATGTATTTCGTAATCATGGAAATACACATTAAAACTGCAATTACTTATTTTTCATCTTCCCAGATTGGCAAGATTAAAGAAGTCTGATAATATCAGTCACCAGTGAGATATGAAGCAGTCTAATGTCCACAAACAGTTGAGTATTACTTTGACAAAGGATTGGCATTGTAGAATAGAATGAAAAATGTTCATACCCTGAACTCAATAATCCATTGCTTAGTTTATAGCCTAGAGATACTCTTGTACACTTGCTTCTGGAGATTTATACAAGACTGCACATGGAAGTACTATCTATAATAGGGAAAAAAATAGAAACCACACAAATGCCCATTCTCAATAGAGTGTATAAAAAATTGGCAGATTCTTATATAAAAATAAAGTATGCAAGAGTGAAAATAAAGTACTCCAATAAAGATGAACAAATCTCATAAGACAACATTTAGACTAAAAATCAAGTGAAAAGAGAATAAAGAAATTTTAATTATACTTTTGCAGTCTTAAAACAACAGACAGACCTAAATTATACACTAACACATACCAGAAATGATAAGATGATGATGACAAACACATTTAACCAAAGACTGAGGATGGAGTTGGGAGAAAGATTCATGTAGTCATTGAGGAAAGCACAGGATTTGAAGATCATACTCAATATCTTACATTGTGGAGTAGACATTACTGTTTGCAATATTACTTTTCTGCTTCATAATGTATATATAATTATATATACGTACACACGTATACACACAAATACATACATATTTATAATGTTTTGTACTTGAGCTCTTTCAAATAAAAATATAATCTGCTTTAAAATTTTTTGTTGTTGTTGTTGTTTTTGTTTTTTGGGTTTTTTATGTAGAGATGAGTGAACGCTTATTTTTGTGCCTTTCCTATGTGTATTTCAAGTCTTTTCAAAACAAGTCCCCAGGAATCTCTATATTCAATTATATCCCTGGGCTTGGTCCATTGCTTCAGGAGTCCTGCTTTCTTGCATCTTCTATGCTGGGGTTTAATGTTGGTAAATTAGTAACCAAAGCATTTGTAAAAATGTTTTTATTTCCTTGGAAAAGCAGTATATTTGAGAGGGTCTTTCCTAGTGGTTCTCTAAAGACATGATCTTGTAAAAGTATAGAGGCAATTTCAATTTGACCACATTTATCCTGCTATTTTGACATGAAAAAATTTTTATTACAAGCAAATAATTAGAATTATACAAATACTGATGTACTTGTTTTCAGAAATAATTGGCTGGACAATGCTAAAGCCAATTTAATTACTGAATTAATAAAATAAAGATAAATAAGTTTGGAATTTTTAAATTTCCTTTTTCATTTTCTAAGTTTTTTTGAATCAGTGTAAATTATTTTTTCACTTATTTTCAGATGAACTTTAAATTATTAATCAACCTTTGTAATGCATCAAATTATACTGATTATTGGGCTGGTGAGTATTAACAGTATGGGTACGAGTTTCTTTTCTGTAGTTTTGTCTACAGACTCCCATTTCTCCAAGTCCAATTCTACTTCACTAAACCTGGCATTTAGATTTCATTTTTTATCATTAATATTATTCAAGAGTAAATGTTACCAATTTTATTTTATGTTGTCTACCTATAGTCTTATAAAGACTATAGGTATTATGTTATAAATGAATTATTCAAAAGGCTAATTTGTCTACTATTTACCTAATTAATACAAAATTATGGATAGTTTTAAGGCAAATGAATAGAAAAGGAAATATTCAAAAAACTAACTCAAAACTGAAATTCAAATAAAGAGAGAGTGATAGCAATAGAGAGAATTTACTTCTCTTCAGAAACATTGATACTAACTCCTGACGGCAAGGTAATGTCAAAATGCTCCTAGGTTCATCCCGGATTAAGTTAATTATTCTATTTAACATCTAATTACCACCTGTTAGATAAAGGCCAGTTTATTATAATGTTCTTCATGTTGAAAAAATGTTATATTTTAATTTTACATTTGTTCTTATATTTGTTTTCATGTAGAAAGTGTATATAATCATGTAATTAGTTAGGGAAAAAAATACAATGGATCGCATATTGTCATCCCAACACTGAAACAAGTTGATTGTCACGGACTTTTAAAACTAGGTAATGTTATTACATTGTTGATTCTGCAGTAACTTAAATTTAAAAAGTCAAAACAATGACGCTAACAGTTTTTTATTGTCGTATTCCTAGGTGACAACAGGAATTTCCTGGGACAGAACTAGCCGAATTGTTGTCCCAATGTCTTGACTGGTTTAACATTTGCCCAAATTGTTCATTTCTTAACAAAGCATAAAAGCTAAAAGTTGCACAAAGCACTTACAGTTGACACTTGAACAACATGTGCTTGAATTGTGCAGGTCCAATTTTATGGACTTTCTTTGAAGGTTTGTTACAATTTGAAAAAACTTTGCAGAGAAACTGGGTAGTCTAGAAATATATATGTATAAAAGAAAAAGTTAAGATTCCATGAATGCATAAAATGTATGTGAATACTAGTCTATTTTTGTCATGTACTACATAAAATATACACAAATGTTTTATAGAGTTAAAATTTATTAAAATTTATGTGCACAGTTACAGATAATATCCAATATTATTCACAGTCAAGAGAAAAGTAAATAAACCTAAATATGTAATATTAAAATAAAACTGCATAAAATTAACTAATACACCCTGTACTAATGTAATAATTTTATAGTCACCTCCTGTTACTATTGCGGTGAGTGCAAATATTGCAAGTGTGATGCTAATCATTTCTTTATGAGCAGTTCATCTCTGTAGTAAATTGCATATCACAGTAAAAAGTATCTTGTGCTTTTGCTTACTTTTTATGATATTTGGTATAACATCTTAAGCCCTGAATAATACCATGCAACCCAAACAAAATGGCACTCGTGACGCTGGGAGTGCTCCCAAACTGAGAAAAGTCATCACATTACAGAAAAAGTTGAATTGCTTGACATGCACCTTAGATTGAGGTCTCCAGCTGTGGTTGCCCACCATTTTGAGATAAATGAATCCAACATAAGAACCATTGTTAAAAACAGAAAACAAAAAAAAAAAAAGGAAACTCATCGAGCTGTCACTGCAGCTATACCAGTAGGCATGACATTGCACTGTTTTTGGAATACCTTTTAATCTCACATTAAAATGTAGCTTATGTGGGTATAGATTGCTATAAGGAAAACATAGCTATAAACACTAACATGATTTGGGCAAAAACAAATTCATTATACGAAAACTTAAAACCAAAGGAAGGTGAAAGATCTAAAGCTAAAGAAATTAATTCCAGCAAAGGATAGTTTGATAACTTTAGAAAGAAGTTTGGCTTTAAAAATGTCAAGATAACAGTTTTTGTATACAAAGGGGAAGGATCTGAGTCCCCAGATGCCATTAAAAAAGTCATTGAGGTAAAAGAATATCTGCCTGAACAGGTTTTTTAATGCAGACGAAAGTGCCTGATTCTGGAAAACAATGTCACAAAGGACACTTATGAATAAGACAGAGAAGCAAACACCAGAAATTAAGGGAGAGGCTAACTCTTCTGTTCTGCACAGATGCAATTGGGTTTGTTATTAGGACTGCCCTTATCTACAAATCTGCTAAACTCTGAACCTTGAAGGGAAAGAATAAACACCAGCTGCCAGTCTTTTAGTTATACAACAGGAAGACCTGTACAACAGGTTATACAACAAGAAGGCCTGTATAATGGTTCCATTGATGCTTTGTCCCTGAAGTCAGGAAGAACCACATTGGGAAAGGATTGCCTTTTAAAGTTCTTTTGATATTGGACAATGTCCTTGGTCACCCAGAGCTCAGTGAATTCAACGTGAAAGGGTAGTTGTCTTGTCCCCAAACGCAACATCTCTAACTCAACCCCTAGATCAGGAGTCATAAGGATCTTTAAGTTTCATTAAAAGGTACTCTATGAAAAGGATTGCCAATGCTATGGGAGCACACCCTCATAGAACATCATGAAAGTCTGGAAAGATTAAATTATTGAAGATTCCATCATTTTTATAGAAAAAACCATTAAAGTCATCAAGTTACAAACAAAAATTTCTGTTGGAGAAAATTCTGTGCAGATGTTACACATAATTTCAAAGGATTTTTGACAGAATTAATCAAGGAAATCACGAAAGATGTTGTGGATATGGCAAAAAAAAAAATAATAAGTGAGAGATGAAGTGTCAAGATACAGATCTTGGAGAAATTCAAGAGCAAATAGACAGCACACCAGAGGAATTAACAGACCACAACATGGTAGAGATGAGTGCTTCCAAACCAGTGCCAGATGATGAGGCAGAAATGTAGAAGCAGCAGTGCCAGAAAAGAAATGACATTAGACAATCTGGCAGAAAGATTCGGATTACTCAAGATTGCTTTTTTTTTTTTTTTTTTTTTTTTTTACTTCTTTTAGAAAATGACTCCTTCTGGGATATGGGCACTAAAACTAAAGCAAATAGTGGAAGAAGGATTGGTACTATTTAGAAACATTTTTAGAGCAACAAAAAAGCAAAAAGGCAGAAATAACAATGTATTTCTGTAAACTTACAGCAAATGTGCCTGCCTCTCCAGCCTATCCCTCCACCTCCTCTACTTCTTCCCCCTCTGCTATCCTTGAGACAGCAAGAACAATCCCTCTTCATCTTTCTTTTCTCAGGCTATTCGATGTGAAGCCAAAGACCTCTATGATGATCCACTTCCACTTAATACATAGTAAATACATTTTTCTTCCCTATGATTTTCCTAGTAACATCTTCTTTTATATAGCTAACTTTAAGAATACGACATATAACACATATAACTTAAAAATATATGTTAATTGACTGGCTATGTCATTGGTAAGGTTTCTGGTCTGCAGGAAGCTATTGGGTACTCAATCAGTTTAAGCTTTTGGGTACTCAAAATTTGTATACAAATTTTTGACTGAGCAGTGTGTCAGAACCCCTAATCCCCATATTGTTCAAGGGTCGATTGTACATTGAAGTTCCACATAAACTCAGCTAGCAAAAAGAGACACATGTGGTTAAATTTGAAAGATAACTAGAAATATAATCTCTCTCTCAACCCTTTCTAATAGTATAACTAACATTTTCCCTTCAAGAAATTTTAAGAATATCATGCAGGGAATATAGTGACATGGTCAAGCACACTAGGACCAAAGTTATCAGAGACACCTAATTCCTTGTGGTTTGGGGCTGTGTTGCTGTCCCAGGTTCTACTCATTGTATTAGTTGGTGCTCAAGCCTGAGCTGTGGACTGCAAGATACCTTGCTATGGACAGAAACAATGACACTGAACTGATAAAACATATGATTATGTGCCAAACATCATTATTGTATTTATGTTATTTTAAAATGAATGCAAATTTCAAAATTAATTTTGCTACATATAATTATACTTTTAATTATTTATGATTAATTTTCAAAGTAATTTTTGAGTTGAACTATTTTATATACCCATCAAAACAATAGAACATTTATCAATCAAAACAGTACAACAATTTATCAGGTACATAAATATTTCAAACATTATATATTTTTATTATTTCAGCACCCTTTTTTACTGTAAAAAAATGATTGCAATTGTGCAATATTTAAATGGTTATTCTACTTACTTTATTTTGTTACGTTTTGTTTAATTTATATAGTTGTAAAATATGTTTCCATGTTTATTGTGTACCAGATATATTTAATCTTCACATCAATCACATTATTTAACTATTTAAAACTATTTTTCCCATTTGATAGATTGGAACACTAAGGGGTGGTGATATTTATTAACAACCTCATCAGTTTTTCACAGCAAAGAAGTGAGGGTGTTAAATTTGAGTTCAGGAAGTTCACATCTCATGCTCTTCACCATTCTGCTTTCACTTGTGTATTCTCTTCTGCAATCATGAGATCTCTAAGTGCCAGGAAATATCAGAAAATGGGAAAAATACCTCAACAGACATGAATTGAACTTAAATAAAATATAATGCAAAATCCCTAAGTTACTTTAATGTCACTCTGATCATGGGAGCCAGAGAGGAGTGTAGGCCTGTGACATAATGTATTCCTGTTTCAAAGACATGTCTATGTGGGATGTGTTATGTGTGAGGTTTGGAGGGTTGTAACAAATACAAAGTTAATAGAACATATATCTGGTATGTAGCATTTGAAATAAACTATGAAAATGGTCAAAAAACCATGTTATAGCTCTATTTATTCTATAAAAATGTAAAAAGTGGATTTTTTTTTTTCAATTGAAAGAGAAAAAACCAACAAGATAACTGCAACCGGCATCTTATTTTTGAGCTGTGGCTCCATATCAGATTGTGACCATAATCACGGATTTTAGTGAGGCAACGATACTATTCACAAGTATACAGAATTGGTCTTAAAACATCTCTGTCTACTTGCCCAAAGTAGCAAAGTCATGAATTATTCTAGAAGAATGGAAGATGTTTGATATAACATAGCATGAAGGAAACAAAACGAGGTAATTAATTCTCAGAAGTGATACCTAAAAGAAAAAGAGATAGCATACATTAAAGCTGATATCTATCTTTGGGAGCTTAGGTGTGATAAAAGAGTAGCAGCCTATGACAACAGGCTCTAACTATTGAGAAGGGATAACATGAGCAGCTCTACAGAACCAAGCTGGCATCATCCATCTGCTTCCAAAATTGTCACTGTGATGTTTTAAGCATCACTTTGTACTCTGGACACATTTTAAATTGAAATTGGATTCTTTCTTTCATTTTATGCAGCAGTTCCACCAGTTTCAGAAGCAATACTCCATCCCCTACCAACCCCAAACCAACCCCAAACAAGGCAAATGATGTCTTCTTTCTGGGGTTAGAGCCTCACTGAGAACCAGTAGGACACTATTTAGCTGTCTTGGATATCATAGACAAACAGATTATAGGATGAGTCATGTCAAAGCCACTTTGTTTTTTCCTTTCAAAGGAAATATATTCTCTCCTAAATATTTGGATTCTGGAATAGAAATAAAGTGTCAAGAAACAACTACTAAGTATTTGATTACTTAACTTGAAAATAAACATTGTATTTTAATAAAGAAAATCAAAAGCTTGACAAAAGCTTGGAAAATTCTCAAGTAAAAGCATTTCTTTATTATTATTATTTTATATATCTGATTTCCATTACCATGGAAACAGAATAGAAATAGCAGTTGGAGGCCAGGAGTAGACTGAAAATCCTTCTGACTTTGTTAGCTGTCTGCCAGAGGTGATAGACATTGCCAGTGTGTTATGGGTGAAAAGAAAAAGAAGACCTCCACGATTCAAAGGGCTAGCATTGTTGGTTGATAAAACCTAAGGAAAACTCTATAGTAAATGACCATGTACAAAAATATATTCCTTTTCAGTAAAGGTCACTGAATAATTTGAATAAGTTTTCAGTAGCAACAAAAATACAAGATATAAAACAGATTTTAAAGTTAATTTCAGTAAATGTCAATAACCTGAAGTATCACTCATTCTTAATGAAGTCAAATAAGTAGAAATTCAGAAAAAGCATTGAAAATAGCAAAGGAAATGTAAGAAGTTAATCTTCGAGCTTTCTGTACCTTCTGCTGCCTAACCCCAGCACATATGCACATAGACAACTAAATCTTGCCTTGTAGGCATACCCTCTAAGATTAGACATACCCTCTAAGATTGAATGCAATGTTTACACTGAAAATTTTTGATAGTGTTGAGAATATTTAAGCCTAGATTTGATGCACATAGTCATTCTTACCAAATAAAATTGAGTATTGAGTATTTCACTCGCATCCAGAAAGAATAACAGGCTTCTATAACAGAAATATTTTATGATATTCTGTGCTTCTTTCCATGCCCAGCAACCATATATAATTCCCCTGAAAAGGCACTAGAACTCACAATTACTAATAAACAATGGATACTGGTCCAATTGGTGAAAGAAAATATAATTTGCTAACTAACAGAAGTATATGAAAATACTAAGTGTCTCTTTTTAAATCTAAGAAACTATATCTCCCAACCAGGTAAGATACAAATATCTCAAAAGTCTACTTCTTGAAGGCCTCAATGATGAGATCAGGAAACACATTTTCATGAGAAGTTATTTTAAGTAATATTTTGTAAATGGTGTGTTTTAAAGTACCTGAAATGAATACAGAATAATTATGGAATTCAAGTTATGATTTGTAAGAACTTTTGTATTTCTATCAGTGGTTAGATTCTCAAGGCATCAACTTGATCAGTTATATTGTCAAAAATCTGCACACATTTATGCAAGTTTTAACATAAAATAAAGTATGCTCTTTCTTTCCTCAAGGGTATGATTTTTTAAATTCATCATCCATTATTTTTGGGTTATTCAGATAAAACAAATCTAATTGCTAATTGCTAATTGAATAATTATCCTTCAATTCAAAAATGATGATGAATTTTACTAATTTTCTACTGTTCCTTAATTTTCTTCTGACTTTAAGGTATCACGTATCTGTTTATTAATGTAATTATTTAACATTTTTATTCTGTAACTTTGTCTTTTCCATATTCATATTTATCATAAGATATAAAGTTCTAAACATAGATATTGTGCCAAAAGATTTATTTCTCACAACCTTTAGAATGGGGTCATGTGAATTACATCCTGAAATTATAATATTTATTATTATACTTTAATGTATGAGGATATTAGATTTTCTAGTCCTTTTTAATTTTTAATTTTTTAATTTTTTTTTACAGGGGCTCCCTCTGTTATCCAGGCTGGAGCATAGTGGTGTGATTATTGTTCATTGCAGCATCAAACTCCTAGGCTCAAGTGGTCCTCCTGCCTCAGCCTCCCAAGTAACTAGGACTATAGGTATGTGCCACCATACTTGATTGGTTGTTTTTAGTTTCTTTCCTAGAGATAGGGTCTTGCTATGTTGACCAAATTGGTCTCAAACTCCTGACCTCAAGCAATCCTCCTGCCTTGGTCTCCCAAAGTGCTGGGATTACAGGCATGAGCCACTGTGCCCAGCCCCATTTTAGTCTTATGCTTTATTTATTTCCTCCCGAGCTTAGAACATTTCTCATTTTTTTAACCTGGGTTTTGAAATCTTAGAATCTCATAGCAGGATCAGGAAGAGATTCAGAAAATTCTGAATCCCCAAAATTCAGAAAACTGGAACCTGTCAGTTCATTTTCTGTTGCTTTAACAGAATATCAGAGGCTGTGTAATTTATAAAGAAAAGTTTATTTAGTTCATGGTTCTAGAGGTGGGGAATTTCAAAAACATGACAGTGGCATCTGGAGAGGACCTTCTTAGTGCATCACAACATGGTGAAGAGCATCACAAGGTAAGGGAATAAGAGCAAGAGATCCAGAGAAAGCTCACTTTGATAACAAAGTCACTCCTGCAACAATGAATACACTCATGTCATAGCAATATTAATTCATTTATGAAAGCAGACCGTCATTTAGGATAGAGAGGCATTAAGTTGCCAACACATGAACTCCTGGAGGATAATTCAAACCATAGCTAGTTCCAATTATGTATGTATTGACATAGCAAGGACACTCTTAATTCCAGTATATTTTTAAATTGTTCATAATTTAGGGCAAAAGATTCTTTAATTCACTATGTACATGTGGTGGGCTATCATTACCTGTGCAGTCAGTGAGTCAGCATGTAAGTTAGCATTCTGTTACTCCCGTACTATTAAATCTTAATATGACACTAAACTGTGGATGACTGGATTTTCAGTTCATAGACACCACCTTTATATTTCAGTCAAAAGTCACAGCTCACCAGAATTTAGCCTTAGGGCTGAACTCATCTGTTACCTACAATATGATGCTGTTACAGTTTCTATGATTAGTATGATGAAAATACATTCAAGGATGACCTTTTAATATTCTAATGGTTCTTTCATGAAGTGGAATTAGACATCATGCACATATTCTTGTAATTAAAGATTTATTTATTTATTTATTATTTTTGATCTGTGAGTTAGTAATGCTAAAAATAAGTGTACTAGACCATAGTAAGTTTATATTATGCATATATGTAGGTGCAGTAATTCACTTCAATGTATTTTACTATTGTACACATCTCACTATTCTATATTTTTTCTTATTTAGAATTTCTGATACAAGGTGGTATTAGCCATTTTAGTCCTTCCAGGCATATAGTTAAAGATAAATAACTGATGCTCTGGCATGCCATTAGAACTCACAGATAGCATTTTAACCTTATCTTTTAAACTTCAAAATCATTTGATGGGGAAATATGGTTTCTTCATAAGCAGCAGTTTTGGAAATTTTGAACACTAAAGTTTTGTATTCTGAACATGATAAAATACAATATTTTATGAAAATAATGAGTCATAGAAATCTATATAGAGGATTCTGCCAGGCCTGCAAATCTTCAACATTTATCTTTACTCCAAGGTGCTCTGTCCTCAGATGTTCTTCCCTTAAAGCATAAAAGCTTGGGCTTGCTATGATGAGTCTCTATAATAGTACCTCTATCTTATAATTTGTCCTAATAAAAAGCTCATGTTCCTAGTCAAGAGATAATGGAAACAGTTGGGGGGAAAGTGGGGAGGGAAGGAAAAAGAGAAATTGTTTTCCTAGTCCTTAGGATTATTGGATGTTATATACAAATTTAATCCTTGGTTACTCCTTGGTTCTCATTGTCATTGTGGCTTTGTGCTTATACAATCAAACTAAATGGAGAATAAGAATTTACCACAATTTTTTATACGTAATTGTCCCTTGGTATCCAGAGTCAATTGGTTCCAAGACTTTTCTTGCCAATACCAACATCCAAGGATATTCAAGTTTCTTATAGAAAACAGTGTAGTATTTGCATATAATGTATGCACATCCTCCCATATATTCTAAATTATCTCTAGATTACAGTATGCAATATAATGTAATTTGTAAATAGATGTTATAGTGCACTTTTATTGATATGTTACTTTTATTTTATTTTAGATTTTAAAATCCACATTTGTTTGAATCTGGAGATGCAGAAACCTCAGATATAGAGGGTTTACACTTGCTTGTCCTCACTATTTCCAATTACAGTTCTGAGTATCAGAAAAAATAGATTAACATAGGATAAAAGCATGTAACAATCGTCATATTCCTCTTTTATTTATTCCACGATTATTTATTGATAGACTATGTGCCGAAAACTGTTCCGGGTAATGAATACAAGACAACAGGCCCCTACCCTCAAGGTGCTTACATTCTAGTGAAGAAGACAGACAATAAACAAATACAGGCCATGCAATTTCAAATTATGATAAGTGTTATCAAAGCATTTAAAAAGGATAATGAGAGAGGAGAAATGTTAGAGGAAATGGTGAGGATAAGGAAGTATCAAAAGCACTAGCTGATCAGGCATCCAGAAGATATGATAGCGGGAATCATGTACATATCTAAAAGAAGAGTATTCCACACAAAAGAAAGCAAATTCGAAGACTAAAAATGAGAGTGGAGCTCCTGTTTGAGTATGGCTATTGTAGAATAAGTTTAGGAATGTTTTAGAAAGTACACACTGTGGCCAAATTTGACAGGGCTCAGTAAGTTATGTTTAGAAAATCGACTGTTATTTTAAGTGTGATAAGAGGCCTTTGGTGAGTTCTAAGCAGGAGAGTGACAGCACTGATTATTCTTTTAAAAGGTGACTCATTATTATGAGGAAATATTATTATCAGGGAAAGAGTGGAAATGGGAGTCAGCGAGTAAATCCAAAGTTGCCTTGGACTAGAGTGTCAGAATGGAGGTAGTGAAAATGCTTGAAGACACTGCTTGCTGATGGTCAGGATCTTGTGCATGAAGGTAAGAGATGAATCAATGATGAATTCAAGGTTATTGAGGTAAGTAACTGCATGGAAGATATGGCAAGAGGTCTTGGAAAGTAATAAAAGATTCTGTACTGAAGATAATTCAACAATTGTTCTTACTATCTTCTATGAGCAAGTCCTATAAATATCACACATATAAATACAATAATATTTATAATATAATTGCATCATACTACAATTATAGTATATATAATACAATTGTATCATAATATAGTTAAATATTAGGGCATGGCTCTTGAATTTCTGTGTGGATGAACTGGTAGATATAACTAGAACACAATATTATGGTACATGTGGTAAATGCCATAAGAGTAATAGAAAATTAAAACAGCAAGTGATAGGATTTTGGAGAATGGAGAGACATCTTTTGAAGTGTACATGAACAAGTTTTACAGTGAAGTTTGCATTTCAAAAATCATATACAATGGTAGATTTTTAATCTGCTGAGTTATGTAGGAAATGCATTCAAGAGAAAGAAATCTCTTCAGAAAAAAATGAAACTGTAAGAAAAGTAAAGACAACAATAAATCTAGTTTGATTACAGCAGGTGGTGAATATATATTTGACCCATGTCTGGAGCTAAAGCTAGAAAGATGGGCTGAGGCCATAATGTAAATGATGTAAAATGTTCTTTAAAATTATTAAGTAGACATTAAAAAATGGCTTTGAAAAGTAAGTAGTGGCAAGGAAAAGTTGCTTGTATAATATGGAATGAAAAACTAGTATTCAAAATTATATCTTCATCATGATCCCAACTATACACATACACATAAAATAAATGGAGTAGTGATTTTAGAAATGCAAAGTTGTTTCAGGATGACAGTAAACCTTTATTTTTTATTTCTCTATTTTATAAACATTGTCATTAACATCAACTAATATAATAACATAGAATATTATTTAAATGATTCTAAAATGAAAAAGAAAGAATTTGCTGGCCATGGTGGCTCACGCTTGTAATCCTAGCACTTTGGGAGGCGGAGGTGGGTGGATCACCTGAGGTCAGGAGTTCCAGGCCAGCCTGGCCAACATGGAGAAACCCCGTCTCTGCTAAAAACATCAAAGCTAGCTAGGCGTGGTGGTGGGTGCCTGTAATCCCAGCCACTTGGGAGGCTGAGGCAGGAGAATTGCTTGAACCCAGGAGACGGAGGTTGCGGTGAGCTGACACAGTGCCACTGCACTCCAGCCTCCGACATAGTGAGACTCTGTCAAAAAAAAAAAAAAAAAAAGAAAAGAAAGCGAATTTAAGAATAATAATAAAGAAGACTATGAATAAATAAACAGGTCTTCAATGTATATATTAGATATCTACTAAATACCAGAGTTGTACTAGACACGAGTAATACAAAAATTAATGCAGGAAATCTGGCTTGCTGTGGACATGCATATGAGTGGTTGAAAAACTATTACTATATTAATAGTTAAGCCATATACCCCAAAGGTTGATATGCATAGAAATCACCTGGGTATTTTGTGAAATGCTCATTCTGATTTAGTACATGGTGGGTGTGTCTTCTGCATGTCTATCAAGCTCTCATGTGATGCCAGTGCAGCCATCTATGCAACGCACTTGAATAGTGTGAGGGAAAAGGAAGTAGTTCTGAAGATGATATTGGATAAACTCAGTGAAATTAGCCAAATGAAAAAGGGAGATAAATTGGGTCTTCTACTTTCCCCACTTCAGAATTTAATGTTGTCTTTGTGAGCTAAACTAGTAATATATGGCTATAAAGTATGGTCTCTGTTTTATATAATAGAAACAAGTAGAGGATGTCAATAAATATGTGATTGAAGAGTTTCGTAAGCCCTGAATCGACAATGTAGATAAAGGCCAGGAATGTCAGGAATGGCAGGCAATTTTAATTTGATAGATGAGTATCTGATCAATTTTACTTTACATGTGTGTAGCAGCATTGCATGAAAGGAAAAGTTTTATCCTCTAGAAAAGTACTTCTCAATATTGTCCATTACTGCAATCTCAGACAATTTAAAACAATACCAATTCCCCAACCTACTTTAGATGAATTAAATCAGACTATGGTATCTTAAACCCCCTCAGACGCTTCAAACCACAGTTGAGAAACACTGAGGTAGAGGAGAAAATATAAAAAATAAAAAGAATCAGAGGTTGGCAGTATTGCATTAAATAACGAAGAAAATCGGGGGCCTTAGCACATGAAGTTGCAGAGATCATGCTTTCGGCCCCATAAAATAAAAATTGCACTGGATGGGTTAAACAGAAAAAAAAAAAAAAAAAAAAAAAAAAAAAAAAAATGAGACTTTATTGAAGACTATTGCAACAGGGACCAAGACTAGTGTAACAGCAAAGAAAAATTGATCTCAGGTCTACTGAAACAAAAGGTGGGAGAGTTTTTAAATGCTGCAGTGAACTAGCAGAAAATTCCTTGAAGACATTAGTGGGGAGATTGGTCGATGTGTTAGACTACCTGTGTTTGCTAATTAGCCCTTATAAAAGTTAAGCTCCTTCTCTTCCACACAGAATGGACGACTGAGACTGGGGACTTTATCTTTCTGATGGTTATATTTCAAAGCGATGAATCTCAGGTCCCTGAGAGAGACATTTATGAGTGATAGAAGGTCTGAATCTCAAAGGAATAAATTCAAACTCTGAAATAAAAGATAGATGTAAACTAAAAATAAACTTCTACCACCCTCACCAACTGAATGGATCCCCTTGTGGGCCAGGGGACCCCAGAAAAACCTTAAAGCTGAGTTCCTGGTCATGATGAGATGGGAGGTCAGACACATTTTGTGGTTTACACACAACACAACTGACCAGTGTTAATGTTAAAATAGAGATCCTAAGACTGACAGAAAAGACTCTTTGTGGCAATAAGATACCAAATTACAAATAGGACTTAAGGTGATGCCTGGCCAGGGCTAAGTCACACACCCCTACACTTAAAGATAAATGATTCTCTAACAGCCACGAGATTTTTCTTTTTCTCTAGAAGCTAAGCAAGCATTGGACTCAATATAAGCAATACTAAAACAATGTGTAGCTCCATCAGTTACTAACTGACCCCCCAGCTCCTGTTCCACAACTGCATGTAACTACAGCTTTGATTGTCAAGAGATAGATTTCAATAGCTTTCTTTTGGTAAGAAGACTGGAGACTATGGACTGATTCTGACTGGTTTACAGAGATAGTGCACTTGCGTGAACTTGTGTCCTGAAAATACCAATTGTTATATAAACAGCAAAAATTGTAATACACTTAAATGTTGTCTCCATCCCAAAATAAACATAGGTCATATGTTACATGCATGCTTGTTCAATACCCATGTGTCAAGACCATTTTCATTAATATTCATAGCTCCTCCTGTAATCTACTGAATATGTGTTCAGAATAAAAGTCTCGCCCCAACCTCCTTCCAAGTACTTGTCTCTGGCCCTGGCTGGAAGCATGCTTCTCAGTCTGTGAGATGGCCACCTTACAGACTGTGGCACTTCATATGAAATAGAGTCTCTTTTTCTCCTTTCCTGATTATAAAATATTGTGTTTTAAAAAACTTTAACACAGATTAAAAGAGAAAACAAATAAATGTGCTTAAATTTATTTAATATAAATTTTATGTGACATGGCAGCCTTCAGAAATGAAGACTTAAAGACCCAGAGAAAATTGTGTATTTTTGTAGATGTTCAGGGCAGAAATATACTTGGAGGATAAAAGGGCATCATCTAACAGTAAGAAACTTGGGGGAATTTAGCAAGACCTGTTTGTTCAGATGCTTCTAGGCCTCCAGTATAGGGAAGGATCACTCTAGTGAGCATCCTGTGACCTACTTTCAGGGAAGGTAGGTCAGATAATTATTTTACGACCTGCTTCAGGAGAGAAAGGCCAGAGGAAGTCAAAGAGTGATCTTCCTGCTTGTATGGTTTTCCCAATTTCCTGTAGCTTAAAATACTCAGTATTTCAAGGTAGCATATTTTTTTAGTATCATTTTCTGAGCTCCATCAGGCCTATAATCAGGAAAAAGCCTATCTAAAGGTTAGTCAGGCTAAGGAGAACATTAACAGAATTCCAACCTACCTTCATACATTACAATCAGACAATTGCCCACCTTGTTCCAGTTCTAGGGTCACTGTACTTCTGGTTAAAATTTGGCTTCTTGTGGACACCTGATCAGAGAGAAAAATCACTATCAGTTCGAGTAGACCATTCTAGTATTCCATTCCATAAAAGTGTTATTTTATTAAAGTGGATTATTATAAATTCCTGAAAAAAAGTCTGTCTAATATAATGGAGTTCATAGTTTTATCAATGTCCAGAAATCCATCAATATTTTAGCCTCTCAATTTCAGAAATTTGCATTAATATTCAGTCTAAGTTACAAAAATCCAGAATACTATTAAAGCATAGTTTAACAACAATACATTATGAACTAGTATTAAATTTTCTGCAACTTAGCAACTCATAGACATATATAATAGATAAAGCTCCAGTAGTCAACACTGGCTACTATTTTCTACATACTTACAAGGGTTAATTCAGTTAACACTTAAAAATACTGGGACAATGTAATTATTATCATCTTCCATACATAAGGAAAATGAGGCAAACATATTAAAAAAAAAAAACTTGCCTAAGTCACAGAGTCTAAATTAACGTTGCTCACTTTAAGACTCTAGTAATCTGGCCGGGTGCGGTGACTCACGCCTGTAATCCCAGCACTTTGGGAGGCTGAGGCGGGCGGATCACGAGGTCGGGAGATGGAGACCATCCTGGCTAACATGGTGAAGCCCCTTCTCTACTAAAAATACAAAAAATTAGCCCGGCGAGGTGGCGGGCGCCTGTAGTCCCAGCTACTCGGGAGGCTGAGGCAGGAGAATGGCGTAACCCGGAAGGAGGAGCTTGCAGTGAGCCGAGATGGCGCCACTGCACTCCAGCCTGGGTGACAGTGCGAGACTCTGTCTCCAAAAAAAAAAAAAAAAAGGCTCTAGCAATCTATATTATTTGCAAATTTTGTTTCAAGGGCTTGTCTCTCCTCACCTTCAGGCAGCCTTAAAAGAATTTGTTTCTGTCCTCTGCAACCATTAAATGATGTACCTCCAGTCTGCCTTTCAAACTGCTGTTTTATATCCCAATATTATTATTACCATGTTCTTAGAGTCTTTTCTTATTGTTATTTTGCTTCATTTTTTTTTTTGTTATTGAATCTTATCCCCTACTTCTTTACATGTTCCTCTTTATTAGTCAATTTCCATGATATCTTATAGCATTATTATCATTGCATTTTTGTCTGTCACTTTATTTGGAAGTCTGGATTTCCACATGTGATGTAGGGTCAGATGTAGACAGCTACTTCTTTGTTTCTTCTGACTAAATGGCAGTAAAGGGAGGCTACTACATGCACCCATAAGCCACTCCCTGAGTAGAGAGTTTTGTTTCTCATTAAAATATCCCCCCCTTTTTTTTTGAAATAGCCAGATGCAATTTCCTGTCTTCATCTTCATTACGGACATATGATCAACATAATATTACCTTCCAAATGACTTGAATAACTGGATCTATTTTCTTCTTCAGGTTCTCATTTTCTCACTTCTTATTCTACAATAGGTTTATTATTGAACTAGGGAAAGATATTCATTGCAAAAGGTGACAGGAGCTTTTCGGTTTCCCCCTTGTTCTCTGAAACTCTGGACTGTGGATTTGGGAGGAAAAGTGGCTTAGTTACTAGGACTGAACACATTAAAACAAACTTACTGTAATGGGTTGACCTTCTGGTTCCTGGTTTGAAGTGGGTATTATGAACAAGGGACTATATTTACCATTTCTCTGAGAGTAAGGTCTTGTTCCTGTGGACATTAGGATAGGATGCAGTGGTTACACTTCAAGAAAATTATGTTCCAAATTGCAGAGCCCTGAAGAAACTTGGCTGAAACTTGAGAGATTTGTTGTTGTTATTGTTGTTTGTGGGATGGATTTATAAGAAAACTGCTGCAACAAAAATCTAGAACTGAAGATATTGTGAAAAGAAAAAATATATTTTAAAGTTAAAACAAGTGAATCAAGACATCTAGAAATCCATATGATAATCTTTATTTACAAGTTTAAGTGTGCTATCACTTTTACTTTACAGCTATGACTGACCTGCCCTCAGCAAGACATGCCATTTGAATTTTCTAGCTTTTATGATAAGTAGATTAAACTGTTCCTGTTCTTACCCAGACTCTCTTTTAACCCAAATGAACCTGCAAGTAGACATCATTGGCTTGGGCTCTTTTCACTGTGGGTGATGTTGCCAAGAAACATATATAAGGTTAAAAGAAAAGGAAAATTGTGAATCATTGAGTAGAACCTTAGACAGAAATGGAATGAGAAGCTGACCTTTTCTTATTAAAAACTAATTATTAGGTCAATAGAGAGCAGTAAGAAGTAAAAGGAGTCCTCCAAGAATATCCACTGCAACCACTTTGTCAGTTAACTGTTATTAAAGCATTATTTAGTTACCCACTGAGACGAAGGCAGGATCACCATCAGGGGATTACACACAGCATTTTGATTGGTTTCTTCACAAAATGGGAAATTTGTGGTTTTTTTGTTTGTTTGTTTTGTATTTTTAGCGCTACTTTATAATCTCTAAGTTTAAGGTGTTAAATATATATGCTTTTCTTTCTGTGTTAAATAGAATGTAGGATGGCCTTTGAAATAAAATGTAATCAAAATTTAAGTGCCAGCTTCTCTTAATTGTTTTTAGGTGTCTTGTTATTATTATGTGTACTCAGAATATTTTAAAAAGTATATTGGATGACAAGCCATTCTTGTAACGTGAGGCAGCCAAACCCAGAAGTTATTAAAAAAAGGAGCAAATTACCAAAAGAATTATTACTGAGTCAGTGAATAGAGACGTTATGAGAAAGAAGTATCTTATCTTAGAGTGACGAGGCTAGGAGTGATACTACCTATGGAATAAATGAAAATTACTTGATCCCAATCAGAACGAATCCTGAATCTTGCTCCCACAGGTAATATGCTGTACCTAAGCTTAGGTATGAACAAGTTAATTTCATTCGTATAGTGTCAATTAACACAAAAATTCAAAAGACTTCCACTTGTGGGTATCACTGAGCTTGTATAATATCAGCGTGCCTTGGCTATTAGGAAAAGCTTTAGTAGAGTAAATGAAAATAGTTTGTGATTCATTTTAATCCTTTTCCTTACAGCCAACACTTCTGAAAGGAGGAGCCAGTAACAAATATGAATTTCAAACTGGAAATAGCTAAAAGAAGCGAAAAGCTCCAAGACCCTAGGATAAGGATTAGAATCAGAGACTAAGCTGAGAGGATCATAGTGCCCATGTGAACTGCTTCAGGGAAGAGCAAAAGCCTCAGCATGCTGGAAAGCGAGACAGCTGGTGACTGGGAGCACATGGTAGGAGAGCTGCATGGATAATTGTTGGCTTCAACAAACGTGGATTCACTACAGGCACTGGGGAGTAGATATACATGCACCCAGGCTTACATCTGTGTGTGAGAGAGAGTGATATGCACATAAGCAGGAAAATGGCTGCTATTCCTGTCATTTTACTTTGCTTTTCTGTCAAACATCAAGTTAACAAATAAGCAACTGAAAACCATAGGCTTTCCACGGATGGAAGTAAGGTGGTTGAAAGTGATTCACCAATTAATAGATGACTGTTTCTCAGTGGAAGCTTCAAGGGGACATGGCCTTTATTCTGCTAGAACACAGGTCAAAGAGATTGAGCTAGTTGAGAGCAGTTGTCTGAAAGACCTTAGACCGAATTATACTGATGTTATCTGTACAAACACAGATCACATCAGATGCCAGGTGGCTGGCTGAAGCGTGGATGACAGTTATAGAAAGAAGATGCCTGAGACTGTCGATGGGGGAGGGGAGAAGCCAGAGGACTGAGAACATGACTATACCTACCTTTACCTGAGTTCATTCTTTGCTTAATGTAGATATAGAGTGAAGAAAAAGAAAATGATACAGGTTCACTTTTAGCTAAAGCTTTCACTGATAGCTTAATATTAAATGCAGAGAAAATGTAGTAACTATCAAAAAAGTAACTGGCTATTAAAAATGGAAAGATGGGCTATGTTACAAAGACAGGCAGTATTATAGGGTCAGGTCGATTAAATCCAATGCAATTTCCTTATTCTCTGTAGTTTCTCTTATACCATCTTGACAGTGCATGCCTTTCATGCCAAAGAATTTCATAGTAAGGAGTGTTCTACAGTGTTTTATGAAAGCCAAGAATTTGTGACCAAAAACAAGCACCACCACCACCACCACCAATAACAAGAATAAACAGTGTTGTAATATGACACACTGGTAAAATATACCTCTATAACATGATCAATAAAATGGTGATAACAAGGACTTTATAGAGTTAGCATGAGAAATAGATGAAAATATACATGCATATGTATGTATGTAGTTATGTGTGCACATGTGTGTATATATTCAAACAATGCCTGTCTGACTCATTTTAATAATTCAAGCAAAGTGATTATCTTACTAAGCCATCAGTTCTCATGAAGGAGATAATGCCCATATTGCTGACTACTTTATCCCAAGTTACTCATGTCTAAATGCACAGGAGTGCTTACTAAATATTTGTTAGAAAACTTAATATTAAATTGAGAACATGTCTATAAATTATGTGACAGAACTTTCTAAATGCTTTATTCTACTTAGTTACTGTTTTTTTTTTTTTTTTTTTTTTTT
>NW_016806952.1:369304-377330 GCF_001698545.2 Rhinopithecus bieti | reverse complement strand
TATTATATTATATCATTCTGAGTAATAACTATAATATTTTATCTAAATGACCTTAGTACAAGTAAGTACCTTATAAAATATTTTAATTTAAACTGAAATAAATTATTTTATTTTTAAAAGTGGATGTTTAATCAACTATTAAAATGTTATGCTTATTTTATAAATACATACATAAATCAAGTATTACATGTTTATTAGTCCATTCCATTCATATTTAGTAGTATACAATGAAAAATTATTTTCTTGAGAAATTAAAATGTTTAATGGAATTTCATCTGTCAGAGATTGTAGGATCACTGGTGTGGGACTAGTGCTTTCACCAAATAAAATAAAATAAAATCTGGACAAAATATGTAAGACAACTATTTTCAGGCATAGAATCATAGGTAGCTTGAGACTGCAATCCCTGAAAAAAGGGAACCTGCAATCCCCTCTCAAGATGGGCTATACAGCCGCCACACTTCTGCACCTTTGGACTATGTTCCAATTTGTTCCAGAGAGCTTGAACACAAGAAAAGCACCACGATCCCTCTGGGCTGAGAAAACAGAGAATAGAGCTTGTGGCTTCTGAAGCAGCCAGAATATAAGATATATAAGATACTCAAGTCACCGAAGGGTGTCAAGAAGAGTTGAATTATGAAGAATTGGTTTTTGAGGCCTTAACTGAATGCTGAGCTGCACATATTCTGGTAGGGACTCAATTATTACAGAGTTGAGAACAGAAGGGAAACACTAGGGTTTGAGCAACGCTGAAAGATACTGGAATTCTGACCCAGCAAGAGAGGAGAGTTGATACCCCAGGTATTCAGCTAAGGCAATAAAAAGATTATGCATTAGGAGTAAGAACGACTTCTTATAGTCTACTCTAGAGTAATGGTAAAAATTCCTAAAATCAAGCCTAATAAAGATCACTGGGTAGAACTTTAGATTCGGAAAGTGTTTCCTGTGGCAGACTGCCACAGTTACTACTTGAGACTGTCATTACAACAGTTACTACTGTTACTACTTGAGATCGTCATTACAAGACTGAAGGAAGGGCCGCACGGAACGTAGTAATGAAAACTTAAAGACAAAATTAACTGTTTTAAAGGAAAGGGCCAGGGGAAGAAGAGAGCTCACTGCTTCTAGTGAGCAAAGGCAGCCGCCACCCTGAGCTTCCACAGCTCTTCGTATTTATTGGGTAGAAAGAGCAGGCAGGAGGAGCTAACGGTTGGTCAACTGCTTGACTGATCGTAGGTTCATATGATGGCTAACAGGCTTCAGATGTGCCTAATCACAAGAAATGCTTGTGCCTGGGTCATGACTGCCCTCAGGATTCCTTCTGGGCGGCAGACGCAGTTTGTCAGTTTGCTAACAACCTGCTGTCATGAGAACAGTTTGCTGTTTACTCATGTAACCTCCAGTGGTATACTGAGTTGATCACGACCCTCACTCTTTCAGCCTTCAACAATTTCCTATATAGTTAGAGGCTTCAAAAATACCTTATGTTTTCCATAGATTCACCCTAACGATACGTTGAAAATAAACCTATAGTCTTCACAAAATACATTGGCGATGTTAAGTGTACAGTCAGTGTTAAGTGTAATGTCAAAAATAAAATAAAATAAAATAAAATAAAATAAAATAAAATAAAATAAAATAAAATGTTACCCATGAAGAAGAAAAAAAGAGAAATTGACTCTGAAGAGAGCTCAATATTGGAATTAGCAGTCTTTAAATCTACTACCAAGATATATCTAGGGGAAAATATGTTGAAATATTCATAGGAAAATGTGGATGTAATGAGTAAACAGGGTAATATAGCAAATAAATGGAACGTATAAAAAGGACCAAGTGAAAATTGTAGATCTAAAATATGTAATTGAAATAAAAAAATTCACTGGATCAGCTTAAGGATAGTATAGCAATGGTAGAAACAAAGGTCAACGAACTTAAAGATAGTCTCGTAAAAACAATGTAATTTGAAAAACAGGAAGACACGATTATTCAATACCATGGGAAAGATCCTGAGGGACCTGCAGGACAATACTAAAATGTTGAACATATGTGTAATTAAAGCATCACACAGAGAAGAAAGTAACATGAGGCAGAAAAATATTTGAAGAAAAAATGGCCAAAGTTTCCCAAATTTTATGAAGAACATTGATGTACAGATTCAAGATATTCGGTGAGCCTTGAGTAGGGTAAATATAAAGAAGTTTATATCTAGATATGTCATATTCAACAGCTAAAAATAAAAGACCAAAGGAAAAGTTTGAAAACAGGAAAAAAAGAGCATATTATATCAAGGGAAACAAAAATTTAAATGACAACTCAGTGTATATCAGATACAGTAGAAGATAAATGGAAATGGGAGGATAAACTTGTCATTACAGAATTATATGTCCAGGGTAAAATAAATAGTTTTTCAGATAAATTAATGTTGAATTAATTATTAGGCCTCCACAACTACAAATAATAAAAGATTTACATCAGACTGAAAGAAAATTAGTTGGAAATTGAAATTTATAGGATTAGAAATGATAAATAAGTTGGTAAAATAAACATTTTGTTTGTCTTCTTCCAATTCCTTTAAGGAAAACTAGAAATTTAAAGAAAAACCATATTGTACATTGTGGTTATAATGTATATATGTACACATATTATATGTAAAATACATAAAGGTAATAACACAAAAGACATTCAGTAAACAGAATTATAGTGTTGATAACTTGTTGCATTAATTATGCGACACTGTAATCAGCTTGACCTAACTGATATTACCACTACCACATCTAACAGTTAAACAATACATATTATTTTCAAGTCTACAAAGAAGGTTCACCAAGATAGATTATGTGCTGGAGCATTCAAATCTCAAAAACAATAAATATTACAGAGTGTATTATTTGGGGAAAGTGAAAATAAATTTTGAAATAAGGAAATTTTGAAATATCTGCAAATTAAGTAATACACTGGTAAATACTCCTTCAGTCAAATATAAAAGTCTCAAAGGAAATACTAAAAACAATTGAACTGAAAAGAAATGAATGCACTAAGTAACCAAATTTGCAGGATACAGTTAAAGAGGTGCTTGCATTGAAATTTGTATTTTTATATGCTTATACCTGAAAATAAAAAAAGTTTAAATAACAATTAATTTAAAACTGAGACATTCAAAAGAGGAAATTAAATTCAAAATGGACCATATATCTAAATGTAAAATGAAAACATAGGGAATAAAACAAAACTTCATAACCTTGAGGCAGGTCCATAACTTTAGATAATACTCAAAATACAAGGACTATAAAATAAAATTTTAATCTGGTCTTCAAAATATTTAAAAGTTTTGGTTCTTTAAAACAAATCCCTCAAAATTGAGGAATAAAACACAAGCAGAGAAAACATTCTCAATACATTTATCTGATAAGAACTATGTGTCTAAAACACATTCAAAAATCGTATAATCTCATAATTAGAAGACAACGCACTCAAATAAGAAAAGTAAACTTCTTATTTAATAATTTCCCAAAAGAAGATATATGATGGCTAATAATACATGTAAATGTTTGGCATTAGGATGTACAGAGTTTAACCACAATATGATACAAAACAGCATTTCATTCACACATTAGAATGCCCCAAATTAAAAAGATAGACAATACCAATTGTTTCCTTGGATCCGGAAGAACTGAAATTTTCGTATGTCACTGGTGGAGGTGTAAGATATTAAAAGCACTTTGGAAAACAGTTTGGCAGTTTCTTATAAAATTTAGCACCCATTTAAAAACATTGACAGCAATTCCACATGATTAATAAAAAATATATCTACAACAATACTTATATTTCTAACAGCTTTGTTAATAATAATCAAAAGGTGAAAACAACCCAAATGTTCACCATGTAAAGACATGATGATGTATAATATTGTGGTGTATTCCTAGAGTTGCATACTACTCAATAATAAAATGAACAAAACACTGTTATAGTCAGTGTCATTATTAATCCCTCCCCAAAAATGTTTGACTCAGTGAAAAGGGTAAGCTTTCAGAGAGTACATACTGTATATTTATATTTATGTAAAATTTAAGAAGACTCAAAAATGATCTAAAATGATATAATCAGATCAATTTCTTGTGAAGAATCTGGTTGCACTAGGCTGTCTTCTAACTCCTCTCTTGACAGTGGGCCAAAGAGAAAAAGGTCTATTCTCTACATTTTCCCAGGGATTGGTACTATAAACAAGTAAATACAAGACATGATATAATATCAGGTAATGCAAAGTTACAAACAAAAAGAAACTGATAGGTGTGAAATGTTAGCCAGGGTGCTCCTTGAGGGGTGACAAGTGTCCAAAGACCTGAATAGCAAGAGACGAAACAAGGGGATCTGTGGAGTAAGAGTGCTCCAGGTAAAGGGAAGGGCAACATAAAAGTTTTTGCACTGATTTTTTTTTTTCTAGTTTGTGAAGCTACAAACATGTTAAAACAAATAATAGAATCAGTTAATGAACTCTGATGTAAGTTCATTCACATATTAGGATCTTGAATCCTGAGAGTTGTATCAATATTAATATCACTTTCTTCTGATACATGTGGTTTCTTTCTTTCTCTTTTTATTTTTGATGGAGTCTGGCTCTGTCACCCAGGCTGGAGTACAGTGGCGCGATCTCGGCTCACTGCAAGCTCCACCTCCCAGGTTCACACCATTCTCCTGCCTCAGCCTCCCAAGTAGCTGGGACTATAGGCGCCCGCCACCACGCCTGGCTAATTTTTTGTATTTTTAGTAGAGATGGGGTTTCACCCTGGTCTCGATCTCCTGACCTCGTAATCCGCCCGCCTCGGCCTCCCAAAGTGCTGGGATTACAGGCGTGAGCCACCGCGCCCGGCCTACATGTGGTTTCTGACCTTGAAGATCTCATTGATTTTTCATGTTATTACATTTGGATCAGCCCAATATCAATATCCTGCCAGTCTCAGACATCATTATTAAAAAATAACAGAGTAATGTTCTTAGGGAGCAAACTCAGTATTCAGAATAGAATGCTGATATTATGCAGGATGCTTTTTTTTTTTCTATTTTTGGTTGCTTCTTAATTCAATTAAAAGCATTCATAAGTGCCTAATATTTATCAGTTTATATACCAGACAGTTCACTTGTAACAAAACTTTGCATGTGTTTATATATACACACATTTATATATACGCACATATACACACCACGCATATTTTGTATAAATAAAAAGTGCTGTATGTATTTTTATATATTTAATCTGTGTCTATACATTTATATCACAACTGATGAGTGTTTATCAAATATATGTATGTATATTTGCATTATACACACATATACATACTATATATATATTACAGATGAGAGATACATATATATATATTACAGATAAGAAAGCTAATACTCTGAAATGTTAAGTAATTCGCCTAAGGCCAAGTAACAGTTCATTTCAAGGTCTGCAAAATTTAGATATCTTGGATGCCAAGAAAATAGAAGCTGGTTGAGGACTGAAGACTTTCTGTGAGTAGATAAAACATATACTATTTGCCCTAGCTTGTTTCATGCTGTGATAACAGAATGCCCAAGGCTGGGTAATTTATAATGAACAGAAAGTTATAGGCTCAGGACTCTGGAGGCTGGAAAGTTCAAGATCAAGGGACAGGCATCTTGTGAGAGCATTGTTTTGTCATCTCATGGCAGAAGAAGAGAGAAAGGGAGAGAGAAAAAAGAGGGCCAAGCTCACTCCACTGCTGAGATAAGGAAGTCAGTCCTACAATAATGCAGGAATGACATTAATCTTTTCATGAGGGCAGATCCCTCATGGCCTAATAGTCTCTCATTAGGCCTCATTTTCCAACACTGTTAAATGAAGTTAAATTTTCAACACATGATTTTTGTGGGACACAGTTAAACTGTACTACTATTGTATGAATAGTGAGAATCCATCACCAGTTACCGCACCTTCACTCTTTAAATGAGAAGTTGTTAGAGACAATGCCAAGTGCCTGGAAAAGATTTTGAAGAGTTTTATATTGTATGTAACATTATTTGGTAGGGGGTAATTTATTTATGTAAGTGGAAAGTTACATGAGGACTTAAGTAACATTTTAGAAAGACTCAATAGAAACTCTCTGAATTGTACTTGGCCAAAAATCAAACTCTATAAAACCCAAATTGACAAATTTTCCAAACATAGCCTAGCATATAAACAATTTGCTTTATCAGTGTTTCTGATTCAGAAAAACTGAACTGATTTAGTTCAATTAGGTAAGACTAATACAAATATCTTACTGTTTTTTAATAGCAAATACTATTTTAAAAATAAAATAGAAATTTTAGCTCTTGGTACCTAACAGGTATAAATCCACAAGCTTACCAGGCAATCTCAGACATTTTAGATTAGAAATAATAGTCTGGGCCACATGGGAACTTTGACATGAAATTTGGAATACACAATCACACTCCTTGTCCATCAGCGACTTCACTGAATCCCTTTTTCTCTGTTTTGTGGGATCTATATAGTTCCATACATCACTTCTTATTCTCCTGTAGTGATGGTCCCTAGAAAAAAATTCAAGGTTTGCTTTTTACATAAAACTGATTCATTTTGATCAAATGTGTGGATGTTATTACTATTATTCCAGAAATGTATTATAATCACATGTCACAATACTTTTACTTCATTTATTAGATAAATGGGGAGTTTGAACATTATGCACATTAGTCTCAGAGGGGCAGGTTTCATTTTCTTCCATATGTAAAATTTAGAGTCATGTCCTTCAACCCTGGTTAAAATCCCAAGTTGAAGCCAGTTCTACCATTAATACGAACTTGGACAAGTTACCTGACTTATTTATGGTCCAGGTTCTACATCTGTGGATATTAATCAGCCAGAAACCTAAATGAGTTAACTGATATAAAGAACATAGAAAATGACTGAACATTTAATTATTACACAATACACATTGCTGCTTATGTTACCAGTATTATCTTTGTCACTGAAACTTATCTTTATGCCTTAACAATTATCCAGTCCTTCAAAATATTTTCCATTTTCATACTCTGAACATTTCCTAGCTCTGAATAATGGACTAACTTTAATTTTAAAAAAGTCAAAAGGTATTTGCTTTATCAAGTATTCAAGGAATTACATTTTTGGCCAAAAATATCTTCTTTCTGTGGAATGGCTTAGTGAAATGGATACGCATGCTGCTTATTTTTCAGAGTTCAATTATGTAAGACTAATGCAAATATCGTGCTGTTTTTTAATAGCAAATATCTTGCTATTAAATACCTGTTTTATTGGTGTCATATAATTGTTTTAACTAACATAAAATATTGTGACTCATGCTCTGGAAATTGTTCCTTACAGGATGACGGGGATAGTGAAAGAGAAGTTCATTGATATGTTTCTTCAACTTTTCAGGCAGGAACAGAAGACTTGGGAAACTAGCCCTGTGGCTGATATTTATTCTTTTTTTTCTTACAAATTCTAAACATAAGCAAAAATATATCCAATCAGAGAGTCTAAAAATATATCCAATCATAAAATGAAAGCTTACATACAGTATGCCTTGGCAAGAAGAGAAGTATTTAGATTGTATTTAGTTTGGCTGGAGAGAGACAACCTTTAACAAATAAAGCAATAAGCACAGTCAGTTTCAAAACTTTTGTTGAAATTTTGAAAAATCTTTCTAAATTACAAATTATCAAAAATATTATATAAAACAAGTTGTGGTTACATATGTAAAAGTACTTTTGAGTTATAATATTGATTTTCTCCTATTTATAATTTAAAACATTTATTCATACGTTATATTCCATGTTTATACCACGGTATCTCTATTTATTTGCTTCTTCTTTCCAGAGCCAACATCTAGATATTTGAAAATATTTTTTAAGCAACAATGATGAAACATTAGGGAAAATTATGCATAGGAATTATACAAATTTTTGAATTGTTTTCTTCTTTCTATGAATAATCAGGAGACTCCTGTATATTTTGATAGTATCTATTTTGTATCTTTTTTTTTTT
>NW_016806952.1:350783-361587 GCF_001698545.2 Rhinopithecus bieti | reverse complement strand
GGCTGTAGCATTCTTGGCTTTTTCTTTCTCCTTCTCATTTGGAGACCAGTCTTCAGGAAAGAAAGAGGTGTTACAAGCATCCAGTAAGTATGCTAAACCCTGCAGGTATAGAGAATTCTGCTGACTCCCTTCCCTTGTATGACTCTGGAAGGAGGCACTGGAGGCACAGCACCCTCAAAACATCCTTGTTGGATCAGTGATGAGCTGAAAGAGGGCCTGGGAATGTGTTTTTCTCAGCTTCCTGTGATAGAAAAGTGTCCAGAAGTTTTCATGTACTTAAAGACAGACAGAGAAGGTGGTCAAAGGGACTGATGAAGAGTTTCTCAGTGACAATCACAGCTAAGAGAATGAATGATTGGAGAATGAAATCTACTGGGAAGACTGTATTCATCTTGAGATCAAACAGGCCTGGTCTCCAGTTGGCCCAGACTGCATGACAGAAATTGGCTACTGTTCCCTATGGGTGTTTTTTTGAGCTTTAAAAAAATAATTTTAGTTGTTCTCTTCTTCATTAGTTCAGTCACATCCCCAAGATATTGTGTGTGCCATATAACCAGTTACATTTTAAAAATAACTATTTAATACCAAAATGGCATACTTTTAACTGAGATATAACTTCCGTACACAACCAGAATGAAGAAAGGAACAGATGCAAATTGGAGAAGAATTTGTTGTGCTAAAGTGTGGCCAAATAAGAACTCTGACAAGTTAAAAGCAGTTACTATTTTAGTAATATGTTGTTATTATTGTTATCAGTTAAGGTATCAGCACAAGAACTTTGGTCTTCCCTAGTGAAATTGTACATATTAAGAAAAAGAAATTTCTGAAGGAGTCTATAAATAGAGGGGGATGTCATCAAATATAACAAATTTAAGAAATGAAACATATATATAAATGGTTTTAAAATCAGATCTAAGAGATCACTTTGTACCTCAGATGCCATGAATCAAATAATTATGGACTGTAGCATGTGATGGACTAGTTCACCACCATTCTGAATAAGTATAGCACAAGGAAATTGAGTTTAAAATATAAGAATAATTTATTCAATAAGAATCTAATACACATCAGTGAGATAGCCAGAAATGTCTTGTTCTGATGGTCTTTAGAATGTGATTTAGTCTTTATGCATAGCTAAAAATATGAGGAAGAGCCACACATCTTCTGAAGTAATTTCTTTCATGATTTTTAAATTTTGAAATATTTCCTTATATTTATTGTACTCTGTGTTTTACAGGCTGTCTCACTCATTCAAATGCACACACATCTACACATCTTTTAAACATGGCTAATGCTTAAGTAAAAATGCTCATGATTAATTATTTATATATGAACTTCTGTAAATTTTATCTCACATATGTTTAAAGGTGAATTCGTTGCTTAATTGCTGTCCATATAGAAGGCAATGCTTGAGAAGTTCTTACGTATATGCTGATTTCTTTTTCTCACAAGTCATGACATTATACAAAATTTGATATTAATCCTTGATGTATGTTTGTATTAAAACACAAATATATTTCCACTGCTATTTGTAAAGAAAAAAACCTGTAATCCTATAAATTCATCAGTCCTTTTACATTAAATAGTAATGATTTCTGGTGAGCTTTTAAATAATTAATATGGCCTCTTAGCTGAACAGCTTATTCCTTCAACCACTTTTATTTATTTATTTTCTATTAAGAATCACGAAGCAATATTCAGTCTAATGCAAGCCAACATTCCAAGCTACATAATTCCTATGAGAAAGGGGAAGATAGTAAACTAGTCTGTATCTCATAAAGAGAAGGAATATGAAGTAGAAAGATTATATAATTTGTAGCTCACAACTAGATATTGGTAGAATCAAGAAATCAGATTATCCTGCTTCTCCAAGCCTAAATCAATGCTTTCTCAATGTGCAAACTCAATATGGGTTAAATCAGGAGGAACAGACTCTTCAGTCTAAAACTTGTGATTTGGGATACGAAATGTCATACAGTAAAGCATAATTTAATCTCCAAAGTCTTCGATGTAGTTCAGTTAAAGAATTTAAGATGAGTTTGTTTCAACTGTTGAGTTAAAAAATGGACGTCTGAATTCACTTCATTATCACTTTGATGTGTGAAAATTATGGAGGAACTCTCTTCCAGGAAGACTTCAAGACTATGCTGTTTTGGAAACAATAATTCTCACTCTTACTGTTCTTTGAAATGAGGCTGTTTTGTCAGCCTGAGTGGGTGCAGTGGGGAGAATGTTGCTTCATGTAGCCATGTGACACTTCAGGTAAAGGCAGAACTTGTGAGAAATTCCCCACTAAAGAGAAAAGCAAATCTGCACAAAGGAACTGCAATTTTTCAGATGTTATATTTTGCAAGTCATCTTTGTTCTTCTACCTACCCTCCTTCTTGAAGCAATGGTTAAGCTTTTCTTTGCCAGCGGCTAAATTAAGGTGACAGAAAGTGGAGAAACTATGAGTTTTTCCGCAGGTCTTGAACTTGTGCCAGTTTGCCTGTTTGACTGTGCATGAGGGATGGCAGCACTCTGTCAAGAAAGGCAATATTTGGTGTCACGATCTCAGTCTGGTTGCATTCCTTTTCCTTTGGTGTGGGCTAGGGTAACTCACGATGACAGGCAAGAGCAGCGATAAACTTTTAAATACATACACCCAGACTAAAAAGAAAAAAAGATGTTGTGACTAGTTTACTTCCTTTAAAAACAATGAAGTCTGTGCTAACTCTTATAGAAAAGTTTGAGACACTTGGGATAGAGTCCCAATAATACGTGTAAGAAAGGATTAAAATACAAGAAATTTACATTTATAAGGTGATTTTATCCTTATGAAAATTGATATTTTCATAATATAATCATTTATTTTCCTGATCCACTTTAAGTCTCATATGTAATCTGCTATCTTTTCCTTTATTGAAAAAATAAACAAATAAAAAACATGTATTTTCTTTATAAAAATGAGCTCTTACAAACTGTATTTTACAGACAAGAAAAATCTAGGGTCAGAGAGGTTAAGTGTCTTCCCCTTATGATAATTAATAAATGTTGGAGTCAGAATTCTAACCCAGGCAGTCTTGCTCCGAGGTCTGCACAATTACCTACTTTACTATGTAGGCTAAATAATTGAAATTTCTTACACTGACATGAAACCAAAAGGATATTGATACACAGAGAGCAAATAAACATTTTGATGTGATTTGTAGGTTTGAGTTATGGGTTTGGGGAGGGAAAAAGTAAGCTTGCAAAGTTATGACAAAAGTGTGGGCATCAGCATTTACATTTGTAAGCCCAAGAAGTCCTAGGTTGTGGCAAGGTCCAGAGTGGCCCCATGCATTGGATTGCTACAGCAAAGAGGTGCTGGGAATTTCGTGTACAGTGTTTGACAAATCTCACACATGAATTTTCAATTTACCCTGCAACAAATATGGGATAAAAATGTGGTCAAAAGATAGGGGTTGGAAAGGGTAAGCCATACGGTGTGGCCCCAAAGAGAGGTATTATTCTACAAAAGGAATTTGCAATAGTTTGGAAATGACTAAAGAGGAGTTAACTTGCCTTTTGGCAAGTGGGTTGCAGCCATTGAAGTAGCCTGTGGTATGTATGGGAAGACTGTGTATAGGAAGAAAAAAAAAAAAAAAGGCCATTAATCTGTAAATAGCCCCGGACTCTGGCATAAATCTAAGCAGACTTCTTTTTTGGAGTGATAAACTGATATACAAACTAATAGAAAAAAAAACTTTCCCTCTTTTTAACCTCACCCCTAACATATGTCCTTAGTGGTATAGCCATAAATAAATGATGGAACTATGTTAACTATGCTAACTATAAGCTCAACGGCCTTTTCTTAAATGAATGATGTTTTTCACAGTTCTCCACCTCTGTAATCAAGTTACACTTACGGAGTTGATTGAAATAAACAATCACGCTCTGAAATGTGTCCCCAAATTATCATAAATGGTAAATATAACAACAATGCAACAGGGAAATTGCCTTGTTCAAGAATGATATGATGTTTATAGATAAATTACTGAAATGCAAAAGATATCATGTGTTCCAATGAGCGTCTCTTCTTTCCAATATTATATTCTAAAAGAAGCAAATGCACATACATTTTGTATCTGCTTCAGGGAACTCTCACAGATTTTATTATCTATATTTTTAGTGGTGCTCCCTGACTGCTCACACTGCTGTAGTGCCTGGCATTGGGGACAGAAAAGCAATGTACCGTGGTCAAGAGTAACTATAATAGTAGTTTCATTTTGAGCAGGCTCTTTGCCCAAAGTCCTAATTCAAGTGATGCTAAAGAGCTCTCTGGAGGTTGTAAAGGAAGGCAATTGCAAATGCGTAGCCCACAAAATTACTTTTACTTGGTTTGAAGGATACTTACTGAAAAGTTTTCATTCTACTGTTCTTCATCGTTAGATACTCAGATTCTACAAAGTGGGCAGGGCAAAACGCTGCAGTATTTGGCCAAGAGGTCAATTGCAAAAATGGCAGATCATTGTATTATTTTCTTAAGAAACGTTTTGTAAGTACAATAAACCATACAGTCCTCTGAAACAAATATTTTATTTTCTCAATTTTAACAGATGAATTATAATTTATATGTGGTTTGTAATAAATGAATATCACTGGGCTTGAGTTTCTCAATGGAAAACGTTTAGTACATTGTAGGTGATGCTAGTTTTGTTCTTGTTTTAGTTCACATGTAATTTAATATTCATTTCTTTAGAAGTATCTGCATTTGAGCTTTAACTTTTATTTATGATAAAATATTAATGCAAATATTCTATTAAAACAAGGCAGATATTTTCATATTCTTATCCTCATTTTCCATGATATCTTTTAGTTCTTGATTATCATGAGTAAGCTCATTTTTCACATATGTGTAGTAATAGTCTGGATAGACTTTTATATTTTACCATGTTTTCTCATCCATCTCCTTTTACCCCACATTGCAGATATACATCTATGCCAACATCATTAAGTAAGCCATCTTTTTTCCATTGTCTTGAAATATTACATTTGTACATATTAAATTTTCATACATATCAGGCCTATTTGCACTTCTTTTTTATTTACTTGATTTTTAAATTTATTTTTCAATGTAATGGCATAGTAGTTTAATATTGGTAATGCCATCGTTTCTCTTCATATATTCTTTATATTTTCTACAAATTATCTCTTATAGACAAAAGATACACAGATCTACAACCCAACAAAATCACAAATCTACAACCCAGCTATGTTTTCCCATCTGTGTTTTATAGTTTCCATGCCCATTCTTTGCAGATTTTTTTTCATCTAACTGTCTTGTTGATTAATCATATTATCTCTACTGCATTTTTCAACTCATTTGCAAATTATTAATGTTCTTTTAATGAGCATATAAAATTTTCATTTGTACACTTGACTTAAAATTTGAAGTTCATCGAATTCGCCCTCCCCTTCTTAACCATTCATGAACATTAGAACATATGGAATCTGACCTTACTCTCCCCATCTTCCATCTGATTTTATTATATTATTTTTGTTTCATCTTGTTCTTAATTAATTCCCTAAATCTATCATTTATTAATTTTGCTTTAATCTAAAAATACTTATTTGGAATTTACCAGAATGATTTCCTTTCTTCTAGGTCTTCTTTCCTTCTTGTTGACATAAATACTTTCGAAGTTCTGAGAGTCAGCATCTGGAAAAGATAAAATCTCTGAATCTTTCTCTGAAAAGCTAATTTGATTGTCATTATTTTTGAATCAAAGTGTGAATAAGCTTAGAGTTTTCTGTTCAACACTCCATTCTCTCAGGACTTGGAGTGTACTGCTGTAGGCTGAAACATGCTCTTGATGCAAAGCCTTGTTCTTCTGCTTCCCCTCTGCTCTCTTTCTCCTTCCTCATGTGTGCTCATGGTTCACTTCCTACATTTATTCTTGCCTTGCTCAATTCTCTCCTCCACAGAGCGGATATCCCTGGGCCCACCTGCTTTAACCTCCCACACTTTATCAGGGTGCATTATCATTTTTTATCTGACATTACATAAATATTGCCTGTCTGTCTCATTTGAAGGTCCAAGTCCTAAGACTTTATTTCGTTTGGTGCAATATCACCTGTGCCTAGAACACTGCCTAGGTTATTGTGGGCACTCAAAATTTGGTTGCTGAAAGAATTTGTAAAATTTATAGAATTTATAGTGGATATTGTACTATATTTTTATTCCTCTGAAATAGTGGTTATCAATCCTGGTTGCACATTAGAATCACCCAAGGAATTTAAAAAACATACCTGTATCCATATCCCACTCTGAATTTTCTGATTCAACTGAGCTGTCTGGTGGCACAGAGACAGTGGTTTTAAAACGCCACCCAGGATTTTCATTTCTCTCGCTGCTTGCTTCTCTAAACAGAATACAAATCTATTTGTTAATTAAATTTCAGTTTATCAAATTTAAAGCACATTTCTTACTGCTTTTCTGGTTTGCACCAAGGCATATTAACTATAGCTTTAGAATGAGATAATCCTTTTCAACATCACAAAACTTTTTGTATTTTCCCTCTTCTTTCTCTCACATTGACAAAAATCTTCAGAAGCCTTATTTTCCTTCCCACTAGCCCACATACAAATAGAGACTATGAGACATTTAAAATGCTGTTTTGATTTTATATTCCCCACATCCTTTCCAAACCTTTGAATTTTTTGTGCTACTTAAAAACGTTTAATTCCATGTTATATATAACAATGTGTATGACACGCTTTTGGTGATTTACTCAAAGCCATTTGGTAGTTCTTTCTTGTTTACCGAACTCCATGATTTCTTGAAGGGCAAAGTGCCCACCTCTACTCGATAAATCATTGTCAGCCTAAGACAATCATAATCAGATTCCCCTTTGCTAAGGATTGTTTTATGTATGGACATACCTTCCATTTGGGCCAATCAGTAATTACAGGAAGGCTGTTATTGTGCTTACGAGACAGGTATTTTCCCCTGATAAAAAAATAAACATCAGAAAAATGACCATTACTTTTCTGCTTCCTTTTCTTCTGTAAGAAGGTGATGCTTGGTTCTGCAGTAGCAATCCCGTGACCGTGAAATGATAACATCATTAAAATGTTAAAATGGAAGGATAGGCAGGACCAGTAAAACCAAAATCAGCAACCACAGCAAGAGAAGTATGGGACCCTTACTACCAGAGTTCTTGGAAAGTACAAAATAAATATTTATTCTTCTTTTATTCAGAATTTCTGTGGCTTTCAGTTTAACACAATCAAACTGGACACAAATTTCATTTCAGTTTCAAAAGCCTCTTATTTAACATATTTTTAAACTGTCAGTCACACTATCATCACCAATTTGAATTCAACTATAGTACTTTGTAAGTTGCATCACTTACCACTGTTTATATTCCTTTTTCTCCTCCCTCATGTTGAAGTTAGAGCATTTTATATTGACATTTTACTGAGGCACCTTTGAATCTTTGCACATATGTGAACATATATTTCCTCTGCTTTAACGATTTATTATTTTCGTGTCCAAATCTTTTCGCTAAGAAATCTGAAAAATAATTGCATTGTTTTTTGACTTTTAGTGTTGCAGATTTAAAGCCCCATGCTAGTCTGGTTCTCTTTTCCTTGACCCCTTTATGTTACGAAGTATATAAGATTTCCTTTCTCTTTCAGGATTTTAAAAGGTACGTTCAGGGAGCCTTATATTTTTAGTAATCTTCTCTAGAAGTTTGCCTCAATTTGTTTCTTTTACGTCTTCTAGATTAGCCGGGTAGTGTGGCTGATGCCTGTAATCCCCATTCGTTGGGAGGCCAAAGTGGGAGGATTGCTGAAGCACAGGAGTCTAACACCAGCCTGAGCAACATAGCAAGACTCTGTCTCTAATTTAAAAATATATATATTTAAAAAACATTTTAATATGAAATCTCCTCAATTTAGGCTCCAACAGCCTCAACTTCTCTCTTATTGTGCCTTTGCACAGTGTCATGACATGCATGTTTTTGATCTTCTAGGTCACTCTTTCAGTTCTTTTTTTTTTTTTTTGAGATGGAGTCTCACTGTTGTCACTCAGGCTGGAGTGCAATGGTGGAATCTTGGCTCACTGCAACCTCTGCCTCCTGGGTTCAAGCTATTCTCCTGCCTCAGCCTCCTGAGTAGCTGGGACTACAGGAGCCTGCCACCATGCCTGGTTAATTTTTTGTATATTTTTAGTAGAGACAGGGTTTCACCATGTTGACCAGGCTCCAGGCTGGTCTCAAACTCCTGACCTCAGGTGATCCACCCACCTCAGCCTCTCAAAGTGCTGGAATTACAGGCACGAGCCACTGCACCCAGCCTGTTTCAGTTCTTAATAGTGATCATCTTCTCATTAAATTATTTGATACAAATATATTGAATGCTATTTTTAAAGTAAAATATTTTAGAAGTCTACCTGAAAACTTTGTTTTTCAACATTTCCCAAAACACTTTTGTTTTAATGAGATCATATATTCTGGGTTCAAGCTTGATTTTCCTTTTTCTGATTATTGAGTTTCTTCTGGTTATTTATGCATGTACTTCTTTATCTCTGCCTGCTGATGATTTTTCCAGGCCAATTTGTAGTATCACTGACCATATAGTAGTAAAAATAAGAGTGGTCAATGTCTTGTGGACCATTAGTAGATATTTGACAAATCATGCATTCTTTGCTGAGAAATAAGGGGGAGGTGTTTCTGCCCCACATTTCAGTTGGTGCAAACAGTTGTGTCCCAATGTCAGGGCCCAGAAAAGATGGTCAGAACCAACAAAAAACTCATTAGCACAGTCAAGTTTAACTGGATAAGTTGCAGAGTCTTAATTCATTAGGCCATGTCTTTTAATTTACAGTTTTGTGGATTCCCCATTTTTCCCAAATAAACATTTGCTTTCTACCTCACCAATCCTTCAGGAAGTAGGGCCTGAAACACACATTCCAGGATGTAGTCCTCTTTCCATCTAAAGAGGCATTTAAGAAGATGTTCATAGAAAGATGAAGTTAGGGACAGTTTCCAAGAATTCCAAAGCTTAGTATTGTTATTTCTAAAGCCCATTTTAAAGGACTTTATAATTTAAAATATCATCTGTTTCCATACATCATATGTTTCCATACATCATCTGTTTCCATACATCATAATTGGGAAGGATAAGTGAAAATAGAAAAAAAAAACTCTTAAAAGTGCAGACTGCAACTTAAACTCAAAATTTATTATTAGAACTATCTTCAACATCATTTCTATTATTGGCTACTATGTCAAATATGCTTTGTGGTATATGATTACACTGAGTGGAAAGAGCACAGATTTTCCAAGATTTTGTTTAAATGGATATGCTCTCTTATAAAATATGTAAAAAACAGATATATTTTTGAGATTAATGAATTAATTTTATCAAATACAAACATTAAAGTATCTAATTTTTTTTCATATCTATATAAACTGAGACCTGTACACATCTATGAAATTATTCTGATAATTGAAATGATAATATTAAACTGGAGTAAACCCATGTGATATGCACCATACTGAATTTCCCTGAACTGGTGGTTCTCAAACATTCTTAATGTGTGTCAGAATCATCTGGAGAGTGCGTTAAAACAAAGATTGCTAGATGCCACCCACATAGTTTCTAATTCAGTAGTTCTGGTATAGGGCCTGAGAATTTGCGTTGTTAGTAATTTCCTAGGGGGTGCTGCTTTAGGAAGTCTGGGGAATACAATTTGTTAACCATTGCTCTAGACAAAGATGTCCATGAGTCACTTCAAAAATTCATTAAAACCTTTGACAAAGCAATAGCATACTTAGTTGTTCACATTTTATTTGCCAATCTTTTGCCTTCCCTTTTGTCTTTACTTTTTAAAGTAGAACAAAGCAGAATGGTTTCTCTACTCTGCTCCTTTCTCCAGGTTTCAAACGGGAAATGCACAAGGGTGGATTTCTTTGTTAGTTATAGGCTGAATGTTCAGCCTTGAAGAGCTGAAGCAGTGTGCTTTACTGGCAAAGATGAACCATAAAGCGGCATCGTCCTTCCCCATGACGGTCTGTGATGAGTGATCTGCAGAATGGATAAAAGCAAAGTAGCTGCTGTGTGGCATTCACTTTTACTGTCAATGATATCATATGTTTGCATTTACTTTAAACGTGATCAAATGTAATAGGAGACAGTGTTGACAGATGCCAAAAAAGTGTTAACCTTTCCTTTTATCTTTCTTGCTTATGTGTGTCTTGTACCATAAGGCTTCTTAGATAGTTTTATTAGCTGGTAGATGAAATGTTGTACAAAATACCCACACAAAGAGTTCCATTGTTAGAAAGAATTGTTTGTAATTCTATAAATGATGTAGTCAAACTGCTTGGTTCATGTATAGTAACACCAGACACTTTAAATAAAATGATTTGTATAAAAGTGCATTGTTAAAAGAAAATTAATTTGTTTTGAATGTATACTGAATTTATATTAAGTAATTGAGTCCAGACCTACAGACAATTGGTTTATCCTGTATCAGAAAACCATTTTTCAAGAATTCTAACTCAGCTGGTTTATATGAATTGAGAGTACAGTGTTTTTTTTTAAAATTTAACAATAAAGCTATGTTAAAAGATATTATTATTTTGTGTACTATGTATTTATTAAACTAAATAGGCATCATATGAAGCAAGTATTTGTAGTCCTTCCTTTCAGCAGATCAAAGGATTCTGTTTTACTCTACAAAGTTAATGTAGAAGATCTCTTGGGAATGTATAAAGACCCTCACTCTATAACATTGAGTATATATATATATATATATATATATATATATATA
>NW_016806952.1:320119-350670 GCF_001698545.2 Rhinopithecus bieti | reverse complement strand
ATATATATATATATATATAGGCATAAACTTTATTTTATACTGAATGAAATGGGATGACATTTTGGAATATTAAATTCATCCATTTTTATTTTTCTTACATCTTTCTTGCCTTGTAATTCCAATTCTGAAACCAGAAATATCTAAGATAGGAAAAGTTGGTTAGTTGGCCATTTTAGCAAAACGAAAGCAAAAAAAAACTTCTAATTATCCTGAGAGTATTTTATTTTATCATTTTGTCCTCCCCTGTAGTGTCAGGTGATGCCAGTGGGTCTGTCGTGGGTTCTGTTGTTAAAAAAAAGAGAAGCTACTCTGACAGAAGTTGAAGAGAAACACATGAATTGATGAAAAGGTAGAGAACAGGGCAGGCACTAGGGAATATATACCAACCTCAAGAGCTGAGGGAAGGTCAGATCAGCCAGTAAGGGCTTCTGGCCATGGTCAAAGCCAAAACAAGTACCCAAGAAAAAACAAACAAGCAAACAAAACCACATCATAAATTAAGTCCAACACCAAATTTATCAAGGAATATAAAGTATTCCATAACAGAGGAGACAGAAGGCATATGGGGACTCTCACATCTCAGGGTAATTTGAAACTACATGCTACAATGCTCTACAACTGTATTTTTGAGAAATAAAAAAAAAGGAAAAGGCAGGATTAAGAGATACTGAGCTTTTTTTTTTTAAATTGTTTAAGTAATCCAAATGAATTATGATTTATATGTGATAGGGAGTTTATTATTTTAACTCACTACCTGGATTGGGAAGAGAGCTGATTAGTTAATACAGAGTGCGTATATATCCTGGTATAGTCAACCTGGTTTGGAAACCAGAATGATTTTTGTTAATTCATGTTATCCCAACATCAATCTGATTGATCATTTGTCTTATTTACATTTTTGATAAACATTACTATTTGTAGTTGCATCACAATAAACTGGAATAAATGTCCAGCTTTCGCTACACATCATTAATAGTATGTGAGATACATACACAATGAATGGAATTCTCACTCAAATGCATAGTTAAATCTTAATGACCCAACTCTCTTTTCTCAGCTTTCTCCAAGGACAGCAGGCACAGTTCTTGCTGATAAAATGCTGTTCTGGGATAGCTTGTTCTTCTGATACTGGGTGGTGGTAGGAGAAGTATTTAATGCTACTCCTTTTTAAACACTTAACACACGAGTGAGTTGTGCCTTTGCTACCATTGCAACCTGAGAGCTCCACAGATATGCAAGACTGTTAGTCAGTGGAGTCAAAGGAAAATAAAAGGTATTACAGTTCAGATACATGATGAATATGCTCAAGAAAAATAGTCTGAGCTGTCTGTCTGGCAATAGAGAATATTGAGAATGCCATTTGCCATTTACCATGTGGCATAAATCTATAATTATTTATCTTATTATTTGGTAATGTTTTTAATATACAATTACCACTTTTGGTCACCATAAGTGCATAAAGATTCATGTTTAATTAAAAATTAATAAGGGATTTCCCTGTCTCCAAAAGCTGATGATGAACATGACAATATATTGTCCACATTCACAAGCCACCATGTAGACTTATGAAAACCATTAATCATATTCAATACAGATGACACAAATAATCTGTGAAAGCTTCAGCACCTATTTAATAAAATTAGTCCTTATGGTAAGAAGACTTTGTAAGTGGCAGATAAATATAACTCTGATAACTGACTTATCATTTGGATCAAATAGGTATTTTAGTCTAAACCCATTTTACTCATTTGATTTCAAGTTTTCTTGTGCATTTACAAATAATGAGACAATTCCTGTTCATGTTGACTCTATTAGCAGAAGAAAAACTTCTCAGTTAAGTGACACCAGTTTTATGTCATTACCATAAACTGCTAGAAATAGAAATTTAAAGTATGGTTCATTTTTCTCTATCCATTTCATGGAAACAAAGTAAACCATGCTGGCAGTTAATTCTGTCAAAAATGAGACATCTGATTTTATTGTGCATGCCATTGTATATTCAATAAATGTTTCAATACTGTAACTATATTTTGTTGCTTTGTGGTAATAAGTTTAAAAATTTGGTGACTCATGGTATTATAGAGCAACAATATATTTACTAAATTACTCAAGAAAAATAGTCTGAGCTGTCTGTCTGGCAATAGTATTTATGCCAGAATTATTAAAAGTATTTATGGAACTTGGTTGTAAATGCACTTGTTTGTGAAGCACATGTAGCTCATGCTTGCATGTCATCAGATGTAATATTACACAAAGTAAAATAAATCTGTAATTATTAAAATTTTTACAACTTTTTGTAAAACTATCACCAAATGAAAAAGAAAACTTTTAACTTGGCAATCTGCACCGTTTCTTTTTTGGTGGCTGCCCATCCAGAAGTTAATTTAGATTACATTTATGTATTTATAGATGCTAGACAAACAAGTTATTTCACAACATATAATTTTTCCATAGAACTCTTGTTGTAACGAAATAATTTCTCAAAATAGAAAATATAGTCAGCAGAAGGAAGAAGATGGGATGAAGAGAAACTGTATATAAGTCTTCTTCTAGGGTTCTTAATTTTGAAATTCAGTCATTCAGAAGTTAGTTGTAATATCTTGGAACATACTTTGAGAGGCTGGGTTTTAAAGTAAGTCCTGCCTGGAAGCGAGCTTATACCTAGTTTTGGAAAGCAAAAGGCAGCTTAACTCATTTCAGGAACCCAGAGTATGGAGCCATTGCTGATCTCCTGAACTCGACTGACCCAAACTGTAGCCACATGGCTTAATTCACAACAAAATCACATACCAAAAAATGTGCTTCTCTTTCACAGATGTTAGTATCCTTGCAGAAATGCAAAGTTTTAGATAATCATATCTAGGAAACAGTTTCCTTCTCATCGTAGAAATTGAGAAGAATGATGAAGATTATCACCTAATGTCTGAAGCACATGATTTACAAAAATGATTGGAGAGCACAATAGTTTGACAGGCTGTGTAAATCAATCTTGGGGGAAGAAACAATTCAACAACCAGCAGAAATCCTGATAGTAACTTTGATCCTGGGTGTTGTTCACATAGTTCTAATACCTTTCTGTTTTCTCATCATAGGTGTTGATGAATAGGTTTGTGGTTTTCTTTGTCAATAAATAGATGAGTAATAAGCTATGTGTAGCTGTCCATCGAGTTTTTATTAGATATAATATTATTGACCTTTAAATTTACTAACCATGGAAGATTTTGATCCATAAGACATATAGGATGATAAAAGACTTTGAAGATCCTAGGAGGTCTGCGTATAACCACATTGAATAGATATGTAAACAAAAAGTCCTGTAAGTTAAAATTAATTTGAACTCCTTAAAAAATTTCTTTCCAGGCACATATTTCATGTATTTACTCACATAAACCTTTCTATGTGGAACTACTTTCTATGTAACAATTTAGAAATTCAGATGTGAAAGGTCAAATAATCACATCCCTACCATCATACAGAGAAGAAAATAGGTATATGAAAATTATTTGCTGTTCATAAGATCACATATTTTTCAGTAATGACAATTCTAGAATCAGGATTTGTCTCTTCTGAATTTCTGTTTACTATTATTTTTCACAGCATTTAATATGTATTTCTATATTTGTGTTTAGTGTCTGCTTTGGGAGTAAGCAGATACATTGTTTATAAAGATAGTTTACATAGAGTAAACAATGATTAACCACTACAGTCCATGACAAATGACATCTAGACCATTTATTTTGTTGTTTATTTTTTACTGCTTAACTTCTAGATATTTATAACTGGAATACAGCTTCCTTTCCATCCTAGACATTTAGAAAAATGATGAATAGATTGTACCACATAAATTTTAACCATGTTACTTACATAAATGAATGAACAGGAATACAGTTTGGCAGGTTTTATAAATTAAGTTTGAGGGAGAAACAATGGGTTAAAATTAAATCATGCAATAATAGAGAACAATCTTAATTTCTTCTACTTTTTCCTTTGAATAAGTGCTCCTCATATTACTGTGTTTAAGTGACTCCCTTTTCCCGTAATCTTATATTAATGACATCCTCAAACTATATTTACATACTTTTCTATATATTTCACTCTGTTCCTCTCAGTATAATGTTTATTTAATCATTTTCTCCAATATTTTTCTCATGTTTCTGGTTCAACCTGTTCTCTTTTCCTTTCTTGAAATTTTTTGTTTGTTTTTTGTTTTGTTACGCAGTCTCGCTATTTTGCCTAGGCTGGCCTCAATCTCCTGGGTTTCAGTGTCAATCCACTTCAGCCTCCCCAGTAGTTGAAACTACAGGTGTGCCTCACCATGCTAAGCATCTCTGGACACTCAGTACTGGTTCCCACTTAGCATTTGAGAGAATATTCCAGTTTGTTTTCACCCTATGTGACTAAGATGCCCTTTAACCTATGAACTCTAAGTGGTACATTTATAATTCAGAAATGGAAAAAAATGTCCTGTAGTAACACGTATCCCCAGGAATTCAGTTGCTTAGCACAACAAACTTTTTTTTCCCTCATGCTGCTTTTCTAATGCTGGTTGTAAGTAGGACTCTACTCATAAGTACTCAAGACGGAGGTAGATAGAGGTTTCATTTCAACACAAGGCTTCATAATGCCTAAGGCAGAGAGAAAGGAATATGAGTTGTGTGCTGGCTTCTAAAATTTCCTCATAGAAATGGCACATGCATTTCTACTCTTATTTCATTGTCAAGATTAAAACACATTGCTGTACCTAACTTCAGATGGGAATTGGTAAGGAAGTGAAATTCTACCCTTTGCCTGGAGAGAAAGCTAGATCATTTATGATAGAGGGTCATGTTCTATGTACTCCAACCTTAAATTCCATTTTCACAGGTAGAATTCTGAGAAGACTTCATCATCCCTATATCGGAGTATAATTAGCATAATCTCTTTTCCTAAAGTGTGGACAGGATCTATAAATACAATAAGATATCACTGCCTTGATTAGGTTTCTTTAGATGGTAAAGGTGAGGGGATTTTGTAGATGTAATTAAAACTCCAAGCAAGATGATTCTGAATCAATTGAAAGAAAGATGATCATGAGTGAGTCTGACAGTCAGGAACATTTATTAAAATAGGGACTGGTCCTTGTCTGAAGAAAGAAATTATAGCTATGAAAAAATGAGCTTCCAAGTTGTGAGATGGCCTGTAAGAAGAATGTTTGGGAGAGGGCCTTGTGGTAGGGAACTGCCTCTAGAAACTGAGAGATGTCTCTAGGTGATAGCCAGCATATACTGCAACCTAGGGAGACCCTGAACTTAGAACCCAGCTTAGCCGTGCCTAGACCCTGGAGTCGCAGAAACTGTGAGATAGTAAATGTTTGTATGTTCACTTAAACCACAAAGTTTGTGGTAATTTGTTATACAAGAATAGAAAATTAATACTTATTTTCATGTTCTCTTTTATATTCCCTCTATTCCATCTATTATATATTTTTTGGAATTTACTGGATTATATCTTTATGAATGTAATATATATAGTATGAATGATATAAAACATTCATAAAGATGTAATTGAGTAAATTTAAAAAATGTAGAGCAATTAAGAGACAAGGTACTGTGCCATTGCCTAAACTATAATGTAGGAATATGATTACAGCTTATTGCAGGATTGAACACCTGGGCTCAAGTGATCCCAGCCTCCTGAGCCTCAGCCTCCTGAATTAATAGGACTACAAGTATGTACCACCACAATTGGCTACTTTTCAATTTTTTGTAGAGACAGGGTCTTTCTATGTTGCCCAGGCTGTTTTCACACTCCTGGTCTCCAATGTTCCTGCCACCTTGGCCTCTCAAAGCACTAGAATTACATGCCTATGCCACCATGTCTAGCCTGTGAGTATATTTTTAACAGATATATCTTGATTGAATAATCTGTCATTAACTAAACATCAATGTATGCCTATTGTCAGCCAGAAATAGTGATATTGGTGATATATGGCTTAAAAAACCAATGGCTTACAGTTTTTGTAGTGAACAGGGATAAATAAATGTGTTATTAATAAAATTACATTAATAAAAACATTTTCTAAATGTTGAGTCTTTCATAAAGTGGTGTGATTTATTCATGTATTCATTTGTTTCTGCTAATACATACTGAGAATCTACTATATTCCAGGATATAAGAAGCAGCTCAAGATTCATAGAATAGGTGATGTGTGAGCTGGTCTTTAAAAGGAATTTGCATCTGCCATATATTAAATAAAAAGATGAAAAGTACATGACCTGATATGTACACAAATAATGCACGCCCTTTATGAGATGAAGGTCATGGTAAATACTCTACATTCTGAGGATGGAAAAGGCCAGAATCTAAGTGGTCATGGGGTAGAGGCCCTTTTAAATCTTGATGCATCAGTAACTTTGATGTTATTCTACCTGGATCTGAGAGCAGCAATGAAGGTTAGTTGAAGAAGTGTGTTTTAAATTCCTTCTCAGGATTTAGTCATTATTCATTCTTCTGAAGACTTTAAATTTGAGAAAGATCTCCCTGAGGATAGTCCAGGTCCACAGGTAAGAACACGGCATGAAATTCTCTAGTGAATTTTACTCTTGAGCTCCTGAGGCTTAGAGCAAGGCAAATAAAAAGCAACTGAGCAAAACATATCAGAAGACAGTAAATTTTACCCTAATTTTTTTCCAATTGTTTCTATAACTTTTAAGAGTGTAATAGGAAAGTTGGTGATAGGAATGAGAATAAGAACTAACCACCCTGTTTTATTTTTCACCTTCGGTCAATCAAGAGAAAACATGTTGTCAATAGCCTTCACTTCTGATATCTAGTCAAGCAGCCTCCACTAGAGATCAATTCACAATTGAACTACGTGTTCACATGATTAACCTACTCATTCACACCTGAGCCACATTATAACTATGAAATGGGAAACTTTCACTTTTGCAGGTCATTATTACTCCTGTGAAAACGTCCCTCACCATAACATTGCTCTCAATCTTACAGCTGTCCACTAACAGGAAATTAACTTTAGAAGAAAACAGCATCAATTGCTAATTCTATTATTTAACATTTAATTTTATAAACTTATTTTCATCTTTACATACACATTAACTCCAAATTATACTTTTAATTTTAACACCTGAAAAAAAAATGAATGTATATTAAATGTAACAAAAACGATTTAAAATTCACAAGTGAGAAAGCTCTTTGAAAGAAATTAAATCTAGAACTTCTTCTTCTTACTGTCATTTTTGGCATTCTTGCAGTGCAATATGTGGCCTTCTGAATGTTTCTAACATAGTAAAATATTAACCTCATAGAAAAATAGTTGTACTATTGTAGAACTTTCTGATTAAATGTTTCTCATCTGTCACTCAAAGTTTTGGAAACTGGAATTTAGTTTCTCATCTAGAGTTGTCACAATGCTTTTGAGCTAAGTAAAACTGGCTAAATTAAAGATATTATACTTAAATTAAAATTGTACCCAAATTATAAGAATCAGTTGAAGCATAATCCCTTCACTTACTTTTATTATAGTTTAAAAATTCAATAGATGTCATATAATTTCATTCAGAAATAGTATGAATTCAAAGTCATTTGTGGGTGTAATAGCATTATTCATTTTTTAATTTTTAAAAGAAATCCCAATCTCTAAATCGTAGTTAGAAAAATGCAGTCATGAAGCATGTTGACATCAGTTTTAGGTCCCAAAAGAAAGACAACAGTAATCCCCCCAAAAGAAGTGCCATTTAATCTCCAGTGACTGCACACGGTGGTATGTCTCCTCCTCCCCAAATGCCTGCTTTGGTGCTGGTATTGCACCCTGGCTGAATTTGTGCCAGCATTTTGAGGAAAATGTCCAGTTTTATCCCTTTGGTCAAATGAATGTATTTTCTACTCTAGAAGCCAATCACACTATTTCAGGAGAACTTTAGACTTTTCACCACTACCTCTAAAATGTGACAAGGTCAAAGAATGATAGAGGTAAATAGATATAATGTGTGATGTTCACAGTCTTCATAAATACAATGTCTACTAAGTGGCTAGTATTTTGCATTTTATGAAAGTTATGACATGTACACAGTGACGAAACTTTGAGGTTAAAATAGCAAAATGCAAAGTTAAGTGACCGGAAAATGTTGCTAATATGCTTTACAGCGTAGAATTTAACATAATTTTTACAGTGTACAATCATCATATTTTAGATAACATTTTGAACAGAAACTAATATGAATCAATGTATTACTAGCCAAGTTGCAATAGAAGAATACTCAAGTTATATTTTTTCTATTTTTGCTTCCACTTAGTTCTAGATTTCTTATTTCATTTTCTAATAATGATTCTTCAACTTGGGGATCCCCCTCATCCTTTATAGATGAGGAGACTGAGGTTTAGTATGATTAGGTATATTTGTACTCATTTATTTATTCAAGAAGTATCCTTATTTACTTGCTTATGATTTTTTTTTTTTTCAGGTAATGATTACCTAACTACCTGCAGGGTACAGTGTTAGGTGCTGCAGAACCCTGACAGAATTCTAAATCTAGTAAACAGTAGTCCAAGAATTGTGAAAAGAGAAGTGTTTTCCTCAGATCTGTGATTCTAAAATACCCTATATATTATGAAGAATAGGCTACATTGAAATGTTCATTTAAAATATATGTACTTAAATTGCAGTAGTCTTTAGAACCTAAGAAGAATCTCAGTAGCCCATATAGCACTTTATGAAATAACTTGAGCTCCCAGGCTGCTGACCAGCAGAGTGCATTGGTTTGTCCCCTGTTCTTGGGATTCTTTGATCTTGTCATAGGTTGTGCTGTTTGGGAACTCAGTTGAGCCCAATGTAGATTTGCTTCAATAAAGGGCAAATGTGAAGGATCACTTGCTGTCTTTTGACATATTGCTACACTCAAACAATCACTTTGGTCACTGGGATACAGCAATGGGTCTGAAGAATTCACTGAAAAGTAGTCTTTGGACAGGACAGGTTCCCTTTTGAATCCATGTCTCTGGCACAATGTACAATAAAAGCTCCAATGTGAAATTACAGGTCTGCTGGGAAATTCACCAAGGACTTACGTTAAAATAAAAAAAAAATCTCCAATTAGGAAAGGCAATTTCTGTGAATAAAATAACCAAATTAACCCTCATTTCCTAGGTTGAGGAATTCCGATAAACTACAATGTTGTGATAATGCACTTTACAAATAAACAATACTGTGAAATGAAGCAAGACTTCTTTTAAAACGGTAACAAAATAACTAATGTTTTAATATAGTACAGATTTTAATGTATCATAAAAGAAATGATGTGATAATATATTTTACTAAAGAGCTTAGTGGTGGGAGTAAAACTCAATTAAGGCCAGACTCATTAACATTTAATGTCATTTGGGCCTTTATTGCTTGTAAATGTACAGTTTCTTAACTTTCTCCTTCACTCTTACTCAAAATTCTAGTGAGCCTTACATCTTTCATGGATGATAGTGCTTCTCTATGAAACTCCCACAGATGAATTTTTCATTTATAAGAGACGTGCATTTTTTTTTTTTTTTTTTTAGAACTGACACATCCTGATTTAAGAGAGCCAAGCTAGCAGGGAAGCAGATACTTGTCATTGTGAAATGATCCCAAGTGAATTGAGATAATGGAAGGAAGATGCAATTTTGACATGTACCAGTAGTTTCACACACGTGGCATAAATAATGCTTGCAATTTTGGAATAGGCAAAATACCACTGGATCTAAGCCAGTCTAGGATTTTAGGACACCTGTAAGTAGTCTGACATTCCATGTGAAGTACTTATTTCAAATTTGGAAATAGTACTATTTTTTTGAGAAATAAAGTATTATAACAATGTTTGCATTTAAGTTAGGAGAAGGTATGTGTTACTCTATTACTTTAGTATTTCATTAAAGAAAACTTAACGTTCCAATATTCCATAGATAAGTAAGGAAAGCAGTGTATTATTTTAGGCTCTTATTAAAGCATATAATTATTACATATATATGCATAAAAAACCAAAGCTCAATATTACAAATAGCCATGTAACAACAGTCTAAAATCTAATAAATGTTAAAGCTTCATCCTGATAATTTCAAAATCATTTTTCAGTAAATAAGTGTTACAGATAAAGTTGAGGATGTAATGTTCCCTTGGTACCTGTCTTCAATCCTCTTCCATTTCTTCCTTCACAAAAGCAACCCATACGGTGAGACTGATTGGTATCCTTGTTGTAACACATTTACTAGTGTTATTTGTATAGTAAGTAACATTTTGGATTGTCATATATGCATATTGTGGATAGCAAGGACTCTCTACATAGAACAGGATATCTTTCGAAGTCTTGTGATATGGTGTCATGATATATTTTTCGTTCTACAGCTTGCTTATTCACCTTAGTGTATTTGAGATCTCTAAGTTTATATGTATAAAGTTAAAAAAGATAGGTTATTCTTTACATATTCTTCTAGTTAATTATATTTCCAAGTATACTGTTTTTTGTGATCTTCCATTTTATGTAAATGTAGAACAAATATATTATTACTAACATCTAGATTTTTATATTTATGATTTTTTTCTGATTGTTATTCCCATCATATCATCCATTGCATTTTTTAGTCTCATTTTATTTTTACTTATTTATTTATTTTTGAGACTGAGTCTCATTCTGTGGGCCAGGCTGGATGGCAGTGGCGCTATCTTGGCTTACTGCAACCTGTCCCTCACTGGTTCAAGCGATTCTCATGCCTCAGCCTCTCGAGTAACTGGGATTACAGACACGTGCCACCACGCCTGGCTCATTTTTGTATTTTTGGTAGAGATGGGGTTTCATCATCTTGGCCCAGCTGATCTAGAACTTCTGACCTCAAAGTATCCACACCCGCTAGGCCTCCCAAAGTGCTGGGATTACAGGCGTGCAAGTATATACTTTAAATGGTTACATTTAAATGTTTTAATATAAACAATAAACACAATACATTTACTGATTAAACATAAAAGTTTTTTATATGCATACTTAAAATGTACAACAGGGTTATCTTAATTTATTTTTCCCATTTTCAATATATTATTTTCAATTTTATTATTCTTGCTTTAATCCCTTTTTTAATACCAGTGGTTTTTTTCCTAGTAGTAAGTACTGATTAAGATATAATAAAATATCTTAGCCATTTATTTGCTTACTATTGCTTTTTTTCATCTATAACTTTTTTCTTGGTTCTTTTCTGTTTCTTACTAACATATTTTCATTCATCATTTTTTCAGTGAGGGTTGGTGAAATGTAAGATTTCTGTTTTTTTTTTTGGTTTGAAAATATTCATTCAGCTTTCACATATCAATGGGATTTATTTTAGTATGGATTTCTAGATTGACAACTATGATTTCTAAACATTTTTAGAATATAATTACTTCATATACTAGCTTCAAACGTTTTGCTGAAAATGCAGTAAAACTGGTTGTAATTTCTTTGAAGACAATCAGTTTTTCTCTTCTCTTTATTTTTTTCCTTTGGTACTTTAGAATATTTTTTTCTTTGTGTCATGTTATGCATGTTCACTACAATGTAAACAGATATAGGTTTATTATTTATTTATTTACCTTGGTTTTCTGTGTGCTGTTTCATTCTGCAAACTATTTTTTCTCTCTTTCTTTAAATTCTCTTTAAATTTTTAATATTTTCTTTTATATTTAAATCTTTTCATCATGCTTTAAGAATATCTACTTGCATATCTCTATTCTCTACTTCTGGAATTCATATCCGTTGTATGTTGAAATGACTTCATCTTTGTTTAATGTGTAACAACTCCATTATAGTTTCTAAGTTCTTATTTATCTGCTTTTTTTATATTTCTGTAACTCTAACTTCTAAATATGTAATTCTTCCTTCATTTGTGTTTACTGTAGCCATGTAAATTGTCAACACATTTTATTTTTTTCTTTAATGTCAATGACTTTATTTATTTACTCTGTAATTTTGTTTGCTTTTTCCCAGTATAAGCAATTTTTCTATATGTATTATAGTCTTTCTATTCTTTCTTCAAACACTTGACGTTGATTTTTCTATATATTTAATATGTAACATGATTTTAGACCCCACATTCACAGATAGCACATCCTGACATCCCAACTTATTTTCGATGTTTCCTTTTTGCCTTCCATAAAATTAATGATTAAACAACCAACTTTCTTAGAATACCCTCTAGAGAAATGGGAAAACATATTTTTAGAATGGTTTCACAAGGAGGCTTTATGATAGTTCCAGGTAATATCAGGTAATATGTACCATAGTGGACCTATAGGTCCACTTACAGCTGGACCACAGTGAGCAGAAGATTTATTCTTTTTACACTTAAAATTTACTGGTCAAGAGGAAACAAAAGATTAGTCTTTCGTTTTGCATCAGTTGGAAAGGATAGTTTAATTTCAGGGAGGAAAAGAATATAGAGTCATATATTAGGATGAGGTAGTTTCTAATCTCAAGTCTTAATGTTTGAAATGTTTGAAAAAGTCTGAGAATGAGTATAAACCTAAGTAAAAAATACATTCAAATTTTTTCATCTATTACAGTAAATAAATTTGACTTATTTCCATTTTGTCACAGATCACAAAACTAATTTGAAAATAAAGCTCACTATCATAAATGGGAATAAAAATTCAAATTACATACAACTCACAGTAGAGATAATTAACAAAACAGTAATAATACTAATCAATTTGGTTTTGGTATGATAATCATTAACCATATAATTTCATTATTATGTATTGAGTACTTAGTGCATATTAGACGCAAAGTCATGCACTGAATGTGTAGAGATGAACAAGACTTAGAATTTGTCCTTAGACATCTGAGATTCATGTGGTGTAACTTGGAGTGGGTGCTGAGAATGACTTGCCTGAGAATTCACTTATTGTATTCAATATTCCTAGAAATCACCTCAAACCTATGTCTGAGAATTTCTGGAGATGAAACATTGTAATATTTCTGTTTGAAATTCATGTTTTACTGGATCCAGAGTCAAAATTGTTAGGTTTAACTAGTTTAATTTGTGTTGACTGTCCTTTAAAATTCAACATTTATATTTTTTATCCATCTATGCCATTTTATTTTTTCAAAATGGGCAATTTGAAATAAAGGGGAAATTTCAAGAATCACAATTGCAATTTATTACATTACCTTAACTTCTATACCATAAAAGTCTCTCCCAGAGAATAATAAGCCCATTTATATAAGTATTACAGTAATGATAATTATTCATTTAATATATAGTATGCACTAGGATCTGTATGTATATTGCCTCATTTAATTCTCAACAAGTCTATGAAGTAAAAATTATTACCTCAATTTATAGATGATGATACTAAGCCTTGGAAATTTAATCAATGCTTGAATCTTGGTCATTATATCTCCAAAGCTTTTCTCTTCACCACTAAGCTGTATTATGCATTACATATATTCCTGCAGACTGGCAGGATAGCACCATCTTGATCACCAGATCAAGTCTAAACTTACCACTCTTAGCCACAGTGTATCCTTTGCAAGATGAAGGAAGATTTATTTATACCAAAATGACCCTAGAAATCTAATAAAGAATAAATTAAAAAATAACTTGAAATGTTATTTTGTCTAATAAATAATGATGTATAGGCTTATAATTATGATTATGATCACATGTGGCTATTTTTGACATACTTTACTGTTTTCTATTTATTTCTAGTTTCATTAGAAAAGAATGGAAACTATTTTGATCATTTAGTAAATTATTATTCCCTAAGAAAAATGGAAGTTAAAGTAGATACAAATAATAATTAGGAATGCAATATGAATTATCATGCTAAACTCTAATAATTGTACATAAAGTTTTGTTAATTATAGAGGATTCTCCCTCGTAGTCAGTGAAGTTGATTAGACTCACTTGTAGACATGAGAATGCTTACACAATCAAATGAAAGGAATGTGGTATTTTAATTACCCACACCTGCAAACATTCGAAGGCAAACACCCTAGTGATTTTTTTTCAAGTGTTAGAAATGAATATACAACTTGTTATCAGTCTGAAATTTATAAGAATGCTTCCAAACTTTATTCTTTTATGAATCATGAAAACTAGTATTTCCTCATATTTCTAAGATTTCTTCCTAATAGTTCACTTTTTATCTAGTTTCTCCTCCATCTCTTTCATTTGCTACTTTATTGTTAGAATTGTCTTTCTCCAATTACATTTTTTAAAAAAAGGTACTATTATTCATTTTTATATAGAATAATCTGCAATTTTCTTGGCATAGTTTACGCAGTCATTCATAGTATATGTAATTATTAAAAATGGATCCAAACCCATTAATGATTATTTTGCTTTAAGGAAAAGAAACCTATCAAAATTAGCTATGAAATCATTGAAAGATACAAAATTGTTACAAGACTCAAGTCCAAAGGCACAGCTTGGTCTCACAAACCAGGACTACCCCTCTGGCTTCATGAGCCCCAGATACTGCGACTGATTGGCTTCTCATCCTGACTACTCTTTATATCTTCTTTCCTCTCTCTTTCTGCAGTCCAGATTTTCTCCTTTAGTTTACAGAAAATAGCCTTTTTATTTATGAAGATATACTTCCCCTCATACTTAAATCTTACTGCTGAGACTCAGTTTTTCCTAAATCCTAATCCTTGAGAGAGGAAAACAAAGTCAGTTGGATCCATTTGAGGGCCAATGTCTACATTATTCTAATCAGTTACAGCTGACTGGCAGGAAGTGGCATGGTCGCTCCAAGCTAAAATGGAGGTGTGACCCAGCATTTTAGAAAGAACTGCAGGTAGCAATCAATTCTCACAGAAGGTAATGCAAGTCAGACATAGCCCCTTCCCCTCAGTGTCCAGTCCCCAAATGTGTCATCTCTAGGAGCATTTTCATAGCACCATGATCCTGGATCTCCGATCCTTCTCATTTGACAGACAGATACATTTCCTCATGCAATGCCAGCCACGTCCCTGAGATGTGGTGGTGAAGGTTCAAGTAAATGGATTTGGCTGTATTGGGTACCTGGTCATCAGGGCTAACTTCAGCTAAGTAGATACAGTCGCCATCAATGACCCCTTTCTTGACCTCAACTACCTGGTCCACAGATTCCAGTATGTCAACCCATGGCACATTTCATGGTATAGTCAAGGCTGAAAATAGGAAACTTGTCATGAATTAAATCTCATTTTCCTCTTCCATTAGTGAAATCCTGCTAATATCAAATAGGGTGATGTTGGTACTGAATATGTTCTGAAGTCCACTGGAATCTTCACTACCTTGGAGAAATCTGCAGCTCACTTGAAAGGTGAAGCCACAAAGGTCATCTCTGCCCCTTCTGCTGATGTCTCCATGTTTGTGCTGGGCACAAACAATATGAAGTATTCCTCAAGATTGTCAGTGATGTCTCCTGCATCACCAATTTTTAGTCCATGGCTGAGGCAATTCATGACAGCTATGGCATCTTAAAGGCACTCATGACCATATTTTGTGCCATCCTTGTCACCCAGAAGATCTTGGATGGCCACTCTGAGAAAATGTGAGATGGCAATGGAGCTGCTCCGAAATTATCCCTGCATCTACTGGAACTGCCAAGGGTGCAGGCAAAGTCATTCTTGAGCTGAATGGGAAGCTTGTTGGCATGGCCTTCTGTGTCTGCACAATGTGTTGGTTGAACATCTGACCTGGTGTCTAGAGAAAACTGGCAAATGTGATGACATCAAGAAGGTGGTGAAACAGCCTTTGAAGAGCTCCCTAAAAGGCATTCTTGGCTACACTGAGGACCAGGTCATCTAGTATAACTTTAACAGTGACACTTACTTTTCCACATTTGATGCTGGGGCTGGTTTTACCTTCAATGACTGTTTTGTCAAACTTATATCCCAGTGTGACAATTAATTTGGTTAAAGCAATGGAGTGGTGGATTTTTTAGACCACATGGCCTCCAAGGTAGCCTCTGTACCAGCAGCCCCAGAAGGAGAATAAGAGACTTTCAGCTACTGGAGAGTTTTCATATTCTAACATATTGAAATCTCCCTTCCTTGACATGGTTTCCATCCCAGACCCTCTGAAAAATGGGAGGGACTTTGGGAGACCTACCTTGCCATTCGCCATTAATAAAGTACACTGTGCCCAACCAAATAAACAAAACAGAACAAAAAAACAAACAAAAAGAACCCCAAACTAAAACACTTGGAATGATGCCAGGATCCTTCCCCAAACATAGCCAGGCATTTGTATGAAGTATCTATACCCAGGGAAGCATGTTTGAGTCTCAGCGCCCAGGGATTTTATGTGAAGTTGATCATCTAGCATGATAACGGAAACTCAGGACCTCAACAATGAAACAAGGTATATCATCAATCTGGATGTGTGTACAAAACAATCCTGATAAATCTGATAATCTGTTGAAGCATGTCTAATTGCTCTAAGCTTATACAACATAATCAATAAGTAACAGAAAAAAATTTAGGGTCACATTCCCTGGGGTTGACCAAGAGTCAATCAGGTTTGCAGATTCCCTAGGAGTCATTCAAGGAGTGACCAATCAGACCTGCTATGTTAACTCTTTGCTCACAGTCACATTGTCACTAGGCAGTACCCTTGGTACTCCTCTAAGGTGTTTTTTCTCTGTGACAATTTTCATCACCTAATATTGTTCATTTCTTGATGGTCTAACCTCAAATAAAAATGTAAGAGTGCAAGGATTTCTTTCTTTCTCTTTCTTTCTTTCTTCTTTCTTTCTTTCTTTCTTTCTTTCTTTCTTTCTTTCTTTCTTTCTTTCTTTCTTTCTTTCTTTCTTTCTTTCCTTCCTTCCTTCCTTCCTTCCTTCCTTCCTTCCTTCCTTCTTTCTTTCTTTCTTTCTTTCTTTCTTTCTTTCTTTCTTTCTTTCTTTCTTTCTTTCTTTCTTTTCTTTCTTCTTTCTTTCTTTTGTGTCCACAGGGCCCTGGAATAGTACATATATAATCAATAAATATCTGTTGAATGAGTGAATGAACATAGCCTTTTTATCTTATTAATTTTAATTACTTTTTATTTTAGTTACTTATTTATTCACCTATCACCCAGGAAGGCTGGACACTCTTGAAGTTACAAATATATCTTCATCTTTTTATATCCAATACCTAAGGAATGTCAGACATATTGTGGGCTCCCCACATAGATTTGTTAGATCATTGAAAAACAAATGAACCAATAAATGCCTTATTATAAGAATAAAATAAAAGCCATTTTGTAATCACAGAAGAAATATGTTATTTCATCAGAAGGGGATAAATAAGTACAGTAGAACCTTAAGGCTGAGGGAAAATGGTATGGCTAGAATACATAAATTACCCATACCAGCCATGCTGATGTAACATCTATTCAATTAATTTAAAATGTGTCACATTGTTATAGAGACTTCATTCTTAAGTTTTGAATGACAAAAGGAAACTTAACAATTACTTATTAATATTGACCACTGAAAAAAGCAACAAAATTTATGTTCAAGTAATAAGTTATTCATTTTAATAACATGAAAAATTCCTCTGAAATGCTTAAGTGGTTCTTATAAGGGTATCAAATTTTATACTGCTAATGTATTGGGAATACCTTTATGTCTACACTCTCAGTGGCATAAGGAATACCACATTTTTCTAACTATTTTAATAAATCAAAATTCAATCCTATATTTGAGGAAATTTTTCAAAATGTCAATCTTGTTTACATTAATTTTCCTCTTTCAGCATAAAGAAAAGTCCCTGAAATTTAGGTTGATTTAGGCACTATATAACATAAGCTTTCCGGATAGAACTTGTTTGGGTTCAAATTGTGTGTTTGTTCTTTAGATACTATGTGAACTTGAGCAAAAAATCTTGGCATTTCTTTGCCTTTGTTCTCTCAGTTTTGAAATGGGATAAATTCTAATACCATCGGGTTGAGAGGATTAGACGTGTTAATGCATGTATAATGCATGGTAAATGTCAGTAGACGGTAGGTCTTTTGTCAGCCCACAGGTTACCAACAAGGTATGAACTTCTCCGTTTGTATGGGCATTTATAATTTGGCAGCATAGCTACTTCTGCAACACTTTTGATTCATAGGTATCAGAGAAACCATAGTGACAAATATTTTCTCTTTCTTGATGAAACATCAAACTTTGTAAGCTCTGTGGGTTGCTGCCACTAAGCAATACAAAGATCTCAGCTATTCTAGAACTTCTCAACTCCTGTCTTTTACCTCATTTTAGAAAGCCTGCCTTTTACTTTGTTCCCCAAAGTACTTCTCTTTCTCCTACTCATACACATAGTATCATCTCTTCTGAGTCTCCAGTTTTTAAAAGAGTTTGACTGTCTCTGTGATTTTTTCTGCAAAACATCCTGAGGCATAGAATTTCAAAGGGCCTGCTTTTAATACCCCTTTGAACAGGGAGAAAGGGAAACTATTAAGGAAAACGCAGACATTGATATGTTGAGAACTATCCTGCCATGCTACAATGTTCAACTTTATATTTTTCCCTACTTACATAGTTTTAGCAATTACTAAGTTAGTTTTATCCATACTTTAGTATTATGTTTTAATTCACCTCACACTGTAACTTACTACTTTTGATCATATTAATTTAAAAACAAAATAAGCAAATTCAAAGAGCTTCTTTAAGATCATTCATGAATTAATAAGGAAAATTACATTCTGAAGAGATAGAAGCATAGAATATTTAGGAATAAGAGTTGCAGAGTCAGACAGCTGTGAAATTCAATATGGGTTCCAACACTTATAGCCACTTACTAGCTTCTAGCCAATAAAGATAGGTATCAGATTTGTGGTTGCAAAGGGGTTGTGGGTGGCAGGAGAAACTGACTACAAAGGGGAACAAGAGAAATTATGGGTGTGATGGATGTATTCTATGTCTTAGTTGTAGTAATTTGAAAACACACACACACAGACAACACTATACATCTAAAAAGGTATGAGTGTTACTGAATAAAAATCTTACCACAGTAAGCCTCAGTGAAAAGAAATGGGATGATGCATTTTCAAGGCTGTATTTCACACCCGGTGAGCACTCAGCAAATATTAGCTTTTATTACCATTATTACTTAATATTCTCATAAGAAATAGTATTTTCCTTGGAGAAATACGTGCAACGTTTTGTTACAGTATGTAAAAGTATAAATTGTGGGGAACTGAGAGGGAATAATATTGGATATACTTCCTATAGTCTCTCAAATCTGTAGATATGGAGAAATGTTTGGATTGACATGATGTTGAGGCTGGTTCAAAGGTGGAAGTGGAAAAAAAACAAAACAAAACAAAACAAACAAACAAAAAAACCTGAAGAAAAACAGAGAGAAAGTCAGATCATTAAGTGCTTTGTCTCCTTAGCTTTAAGAATTGTTTCTGGTTTCTCTGTCACAGGGATTTTGGGAAGCAGGCCACTGCCACCTACTCATATACAATGGGCTTTTTTTTTTGAATGGCCCGGTTAAGCTGCCTCCTAGCTTAAAACTCGAAATATAGAGCTTCATTTTAGAATGATTATACAATAAAAATGGAGTAATATTTTAGTATTATACTAAGCTACTTATTCAGAATTTAACTGAAGTGTGTAATTGCAGTGTTATGGAATGTATCTTCAATGCTTGTAGAATACTAGGGGTTTTTGACAACTTTCTATAAATTTGGTACATTTATTTCTGGATTAGTTTAGTAGAAACAGCAAAAAATGTATAACATCTTTAGTAGAAATACAAATCTTTTATTTTTAGATAGCTTAAGGCTTCTTACTGGCTATCAACAAATTATATAGTTGGGTTTTGAATAGAAGAAAAAGTAAGCCAGAAACTTTCATAGGCTCATTCCAACAACTGCTGAATTTCTCTTACCTGGCCATTGGGTATTAGATTATTCACCATTACTTGGAAACTGAAGATCTTTAGGGATTGTTTGAATAGGGGAATATACACCTTAACTGAGGAGTGTTTAATTGTAACTATGTTTTGATTTCAGTTCTTTTAACTTACTGGCCCTATGACATGGGTCTTATTTAACTCTGAGCTTCAATTTCCTCTTCTGCAATAGTGCAAAAATTACTATATCTCCTTCTATCTAAGGCTGGGAGGATTAAATCCTATAAATCAAGTAAAGTACTCAGGAAAATGCCTAGACATAATAACTCAATAAGTGCTACTTACGTTATTATTTTTATTTAAATAATTTAGCACAGGTCAGAAAAAGCAGATCTAAACATAAAATTTGAAAGAAAAGCAAATGTTAAACAGGAATAATACTTTCCAAATCACATCTATTAACTTTTTTTTTCTTTCTGTACTTTTCTTTTGTTTTATAGGGGCTAGAAGTTTGTGTCTCTAACTTGAGTGTTTTATGGGGTGAAAATATTACAAAAGGTAGCAGTAAGTAGCATTTATGAAATACTTATTTATTCCAGGCCCTGCTCTAAGCACTTTCCATGTGCTTAGTAAGCCAATCCTTACCAGTCTTAAGAGTTAAGTACCATAATTATGTCCCTTTTAGAGGAGAGACAGGCCTTGTACTGGTAGTTTGTTCTGATCACACAAAATAAAATGGCTCAAAGAGTCTTTGGTCTAAAAATGACTTCAGAAAATAAATAGAAACTTAAAATTGTGTTATGTATGTGTTTGTATTCTTAACACTAGCATTCCAATCTTCTTTTTCTTACTCTATTCTTTCTCTTTTTTTCCATTGCTATTTATGACTTGCTCACTATATTCCCTTGATGGTACCAGACAGTTTCAGTATATTATCTCAACTGAAGTACATGAGGAAATAATGTTAGAATTGTCAAGTTTACAGCTGAGGAAACTGAAATACAGAACTTAGAAACCTGCCCATGCTTATTAAGAGGTAATGTCAGGTTTCATATAACATCTACTTGCTTGCATAATCTGATACCACTACTGGTAGGTCAGTGAAAAATATGATAGAAATCTGACTACTATTTTAAAATACTGTGACATTGAAGGCACAACTGTTAAATCGTATTGCCATTTTCATTCATTCATAATACTCAATATAACATAGTAAGATGGTGGCTGAACCAGTCACTATTATAATTAATATTATACAGACTATGCTTAATAATTTGTAGACAAAATACAACTATTTATCTTATCAAATTTACCACTAGAGAAGCAGATTTGTGCGTTTCATTCCATCTTTGCATAGTGTTTCCTGTTTCCATCTCTGACTTTAACTTCTTTTTCTATTATATTAAATTCATATACTGCTAAAGGGATATGGACTCTCAGAGGTTTATTATTTTCCTTTTGCCAACGCCCTCAAGGGTGCTGCAGAACAACTCCTGCCTCCTCATCATTACCATACACCACATATGACTGGGAGCAGCTGCCCATCCTTACACATACACACACACACAAACACACACCCCTACATGTACATTTGTCATACTTCTTTTTCAACTGAACAAGATAATATTAAGAAACTTTACTTCTAAAAATGGCTTCAGATATTACTTTTCTCATGTATAATGAAAGAAGAAATGTCTGACAAAATGATTTCCATGTTCTTCGAAATTTCTCAGTCGTTCCCACCTTGACCTGAATTCTATAATCCTTTATCCCTTCAGTCATCTCTATTCATATTCTATCTGGTAGATAATTCTCTCAAATGTGTCAAAAATATCTAAAGCCTTGTTTCATTACTTTGTTCTTGTCAAGAGAAACAAAGGACACTCTTACCTAATACCAGATCTTGTAGCTCACATTGTAGTCTGATGCTTGAATCAAATGAAGATTTAATTTTAGATGTTTTTTTGTTTAGCTTATTAACTTTATATAATATTTTTTAAAAATAAATTTACTTATTTATCAACTTTACTTAGTATTAATAGGCTTATGTTATAAAATATTAAGTAATGAAATAATTTAATTTTAAACTATAAAAATTACATTAATATTCTTTATAATCTCAGTTTTCACTTCCTATTTTTGTTTGGTGGCTGTCCCATTTGTGGTCATTGCAGTTTTCTGTCTTAAATGCATTTTATGTTGAAGAAAAATCTGTGGGGTCTTTTTTAGCTGCTATCTTGGCTCAGTTGTTCACAGGTGAGGTTGTCATCTTGGAAATTCTCACTCTCCTTTAGCAATTTTTATGTTCTCTACTCCTGGAGATGGCTGCAAAGACTATTTTCTATATATGCTTATTTTACTTGGAATTTTTCAGGACTTAACATGGTCTTAGTAAAACTTTAAGGGGTAGATAATTATAACATTTTAATATTAAAATATTCATGAAGTTGTTGTGATTCCAGTAACAACAAAACAAGAAGTTCTTATCAAGAGAGACACTGATTAGTGCTATGTTATTAGTACACATGTTTAAAAATTTTCCATGATATGTTAATCTAAGCAAACCACAAAATGGAAGTAGCTTTGTGACTCTTAATTTGAGGCATTAAAACAAAAAAACTAAAATGATAGGTCTATGAAATTTTATATTTTTATTACCTGTCTAAGCTCAGAATATATTGGTTTAGAAGAATAACTTTTTAATTTGGAGATTGTCACATAGTGAATGCTCAGTAAATATCTGTATAATATTTTATCATTACAGAAGGGATAATTTTGCTGCAATGCAAAATCTGATGACGGTAGACAACGTACTCAACTTCCAATTGTTTCCCTATGGTAACTGAATTACATTTTAATATATATATATTTTCCCAGCAGAAGGGCAATAATTCTTTCAAATATTAAACAGTAAGAAAGAAATTATGTACTTCACATGAATAAAATTTTGGAATAAATTAGCTAGATAATCATCTCACCTTCTTTGCATTAGAGATAAAAGGCTGGTCCAAGTGATGTGGTAGCCCTATATATCAAACCTTATGATCTGCTTTTTATATGTTTTGGAATTTTTAAGTATCTGGCATGAGAAAATTCAGTTGGTATAAATCAACAGAGAGAACAGGTAAGTGTCCATGGGGAAGTTATGGAGCTATTTCCTACTTCTATCAGATGTGTAAGAGCCTTTAATTGCCACTGTTTTCAATGAGTTACATGGGAAAGAACTGCAACGTACAGAAGAGTTTTTTATGTTACTATAACGAAAAATCCACCATCTACTACACACTACTTGATGGAACACTTTTATTTTGTGATGCTAGGAATGATCAAGAGTTACTGAAGTTGCCTTTTGTGTTAAATATAGAATTAATTGTTTCCCTACTATTTGCTAGATATTGATAGGTAAAATTTTGCTTTCCTAAATTGAAAGTGAATTAACATAGATTATCCTTATAACATCTATTATACATTTAATATAAGCGCATGTTTGTATGATTAATGAATATTGACATTTTTTTTTTTTTTTTGTGCTAGACAAAGTGGTGGGTAAGTCAGCAAATACCTTTATAGTAAGCAAAGATGTATTGCTACATTTACAAGCAAAAGTGTAAAAGGAAAATGCAAATGATTACCCTTAACATGATGCCTCTTTCAAGCAGCATGTAAACAAAAGTAAGATATTCTTCCATCTACATGTTTATTATTACAATATTTTAAGCAGAATTTAGAAAAGCTAAAATGCTTTACTAACTATATACATTTCTCTTTTAAAGTAAACAAAATGGCTTATTTTAAAAAGAACACCAAAATTCCCTATTTGTATTAACAACAAGAATTTTGAATGCAGTATTCCAAAAAAGATAATATTGAGAAAGTAGTCTAAGACTGGGTATTGCCAAGAGCTGAAAATTAATGCTATGGAATGATAGTTTATTTTGTTGTATTTTAAGTAAGAAAATAGGCCAGGGAGAAGATGTAGAAAACATGAACAAGAAAAACAAAACTCAAATATTTGACATATTTAGGACAAGGTATTCTTGATGGATCATTGTCTTAGCTTGTTTCCTGACCCACATAGTGCCTAATATCAATCAGAGAGAAAGTTTTCTGACTACAACCCCCTTTTACAAGCGTTTCTCCCCAGTGCTCTGTCAATAGAAAGAAAAGCTTTGATTTATTCACTGACAATTATTGGCTATTCTATCATTCTTTTCCTGTTCAAAACATTTATTTGATATTTCTACAAATACAAATTTAAAATTGCAAATAGGGACCTGAATGTACTGGCCTTGGTATGGGTGTGTATTCTATACAGATATATTCTACCAGCAAAAATTAGTGTTTTCACGGGAATTGAGTATAAAGATACTAAAAATACTGATCTTTGCTGAGGAATTCTGATGTACGATAAGTATCTCATAATTCACAGTACACCTGATGCTAATTTTGTGAGATAATGATTAATTTGTTGAATTAACAGAATGTGTTTATGTTGAACATTTAGTTTTGCCCAATTATGAAAGTGTCCCTATTCACGTGGGTATTTTGATGTTGTGTGAATATAACCCAGAACATAATGTTAATTCTAAACATTATCAAGTTTAATGCTGTGTGCTACAAAAGGGTTCAGATACAAACATTATAAATACCAGTAAATTATTAGATATTTTGTCTAATTAAATATAAGCATGCATATATTTGCCAACATTCAATTAATAGTTCTGTTTTAAAATTTCATCTAGATGTTAAATATTTAAATCCTGAAGTTTATATGAAATTCCTATAGTAGATTTTGTAAGAGAAAGGAAATGGATTAAACAGAAGTTATAATGCCTCTATTGGTTGTTTTCAATTACATTGACTATATCATTTGAATTGTTGGAAATGAATAACTATTTTACCTTTAAATGATTTCCTTCCCGTAGACAAATTTTTATGTATCAATATTACCAGCAAAGAAAATCCTGAAGGATGAGTTTTCAGTTTCTTGTGTTATAGTTTCCCTTTAATTTCAATGTGAAAGGCCAGAATTCCATCTATAATACATGATCTGACAAGAAAAGAAAAAACATCTGCAATGATTTCATTTGTGATTCCGTTTCCTGCATTGCATTAGATGCAATATAAAACCTTTTACACAAAACATCAAAAATGTTTTATTTTGATGATTAAAATAAAAAAAAAAGCACTCCCAGGACAAAAACTGATCATATTTCCAACAAGCAGTCTTTGTTTATTTTATCTACCTGAAACATTTGAATCTCCAGATTAAGTAGTTTTGCTAATCGGTTTACATCTCCAAGCAGGCTGTAGTTCCTTAAATATTTATACAGTCTTAATGTACACCATGCTGGTTTTATTAATTTTAACCCCAAAGCCTCTTCTACCAATTACTACTTAATTACTACATTGCTTTTCCTGTTGATTGCCTTTGTTCTTTACTACAATATTAAAAAAAAAAGGTTGGGGGAGGGTGGAGGCATGAGTCTTAAAACAGCTAAACAAAATACCTCTTGGAATGATTCAGTATGCAGGACCTCACTCCTCTGACTCACCTGTCTATTGCAGGCAAACTTTATTGTTTTGGTTTTGCTTTGTTTTTTCTTAATCCAAAGGCATATGCTTTCTTTTATCCTAAGAAAACAAAATAAAAAAAAATTTGTTTGATGGTGTTGATTTTAGTCTTGATGTACCTTGATAAAAGCACATCAAAGTCATTGAATCATCCCATCTTTCAGCCCATCAGCAAAAGAAAACATGCCTCATAGGAGCTTACTAAAATCCCTCAGTCAAATAAAGTTAAAATATTACCCTGGTGAAATTCATTTAACATTTTATTTTACAAAATGTGTTTGTGAAAGTCGTTTGTTTCAAGTGCTAAATTTTTAAAAATTCTAATATCTTTCTAGAATGTGAATTATTTTAGAATGTAAAATTATACTTGTGAAATGCAACGATTGACACACACACATATGATTGGAATATTTGCCATTTAAAATGTTAACTTTATCTGAAATAGCATCATTAAATATAACAAGGAAGTTTATTTTTTAAAATTTTGTATCTCCCTAAATAATCACAAAGAAATATTTTTCACTGCAAATATGAATCCATTTTTAAACCTACTCAAAGGATAAAATTCCATACTATCATATTTTAGACACTGAGAATTGAAATACTTAGTTCTGGTTTCTAAAGAATATAAGTTAAAAATTATACTCTTTTGATATGTTTACGTATAGTTTAGTGAGTTTAATCTTTTACACCTATCATTTATCTATTTCAAAGTGATATATGCATATGCACACGTATATATATCTTACACACAAATCACACTTATTCTTTCATATATATATATGTCAATGGAGGGACAGTCTGAAATAGTAAGAGTAATAAATTGATGTGCACTTTAAAAAAAATAAATTGATATGCACTTTTTTTTTAAAAAAGTGATTTATTATTTATTGTTCCTTGTCTTACTAGAAGTCACTGGTTGATATTAGTTGCCAAAGTTTTAAGATAATTTCATTTAATTTAAAATGACTTACACTCATTGTTTTTCATATCATTTTAATTCCTCACAATTGTTTTAGTTTTTTAATGGCAGTTCTGTTTAAGAAGTAGCAACTCAAACTAGAGTACAAAAAATTTATTTTAAGTAAATTATACATAAAATATCTGAATTAGGCTCTGTAGTTAACTCTAAACCTATTTTTTTCAATTTTTAATCCAAGTTTTTTAAAATTATTATACTTTAAGTTCTGGGATATATGTGCAGAAAGTGCAGGTTTGTTACATAGGTATACACATGCCACAGTGGTTTGCTGCACTCATCAACCCATTATCTACATTAACTTTTAGAATACTTGAGTATTGATTCTACATTGTGCTTTTCAGCGATGAAAAATATATATTCTTTATGTTGCCACTAATACATAATTTTTAAAACATTTTAAATAGCATTTAAATGTAAACCCTAAATACTCACACCTGTCCCTAGCACATAGTAGATGCTAAAAGTATTTGATGCTTATATGCATGAGTCAATAAGTAGGTTCATAATACAACTTTTCAATTTATCCTGATCAACTAACTACTGCACGACTCTCATGTTTTTTATGTAAGTAAACAAGCTCCTAATAATTTTTTTCTTTCTAGTCACCTTGCAGGAATTTGCATGTTATATTTTCCCATATTTGTTTTATACCTCCAGTGAAAACTCATTTATCCAGCCACAGCTTACTCAGCTTTCTTCCTTGTCAAAGCATTCAGGACACTTTCTAGTCTGGTCCAAACTACTTTTCTAACTCTCTCCCACTGTTCCCTGGTATGAGTCTTCTCTATTCTTGAGAGAATAATCTGCTAGCTTTCCCTCAAACATATCTAATATGCTCTTAACTTATCATCTTTGTTTCTGTTGAAGCCATTATCTTCTTGCTTCTAACACAAATCACACTCATTATTTAATCTTTAGATCAAACCCTATCACCCCCAGGAAGCTTTCCCAACCACTGTGGTTTCCTACTTCCCTTAGAATCCCGACACTATGTTATGACTAGACCACTCCTTTGTTTGGAGTTATGATGCATGCTTCTCTTGTCTGTTCAATAGCCATATAAACCCTAGATTTTTGCTGAACACCAGTATGGTATTCGTATGGAGATTCTCAATGTATTTTAGTGAGTAAAATAAGTAGATATACTCTGCTGGATAATTAGCTCACATTTCTACCCACTGGAAAAGAGTGAGTAGTTATATCCAACTGCATAGATACTATGAGGATTTAATTATATTTGTTTACATGGAACTGGATTTCACCATTGTACAAGGTTCCAATTAATCCAACATATGTAAATGTACGACATTATACCCACACCAAGCCACATGCTGCTATGTTAGGACAAGATTTAAAATCAAAACAAAACCAAACCACTTCCTTTTGCTGAAATATGAAATGAAATTTATTTCCTATTCAGTTTTTTTGTTTGTTTTTGAAAATCAGGTATCATTAACAAAACCAATGCTCTTCTAGTCCGCATTTTGGTACAAAAAATAAAGATTACATGATAAAATTTTAAAGCATATCTTATTTTAAAACTGACAGTCTTAATTTTCTTTAACAAGAATTTGAAGAGATCAATCATCTATTTTATATTCTGGAGTTCAGTTGTACACAGAGGACCTCATTGCTTGAACTTTCCTTCTCTTTATACATAGACATTTTTATAAAATATTCATAAGAGATTGTTGACTATAGAACTATGGCAATCCTCTTGAGTGATCCTGGGAGTTTTTCAGTCAATGAGCTCCATGCGGCTCTGGCAGCATGAGCTACGCTCCATAAATCAGACTAAAACCATTTTATGCTGCTTTTAAAATTACTGCTATCAACAAAACCCATGAGGCTGAATTACTTAATCTATGCAGATGTTGTTAACTGCATTAATTATTTAATTCTGACAATAAAACAGCAGTTCCATTTGCCTTAATGCAGACCATTCAGGCTGCTAAGTTTTGAAAGGAAATTTAACGTTATGACCGCTAGATGGGAGTAGACAACTTTTTAAGCTATATACAGTCAGTTTGAAATGGTAGTTGCTAAACTTAGATGTAAGGTAATTCTAGGTTACTGTATTACATTTCTAACCAAAGCTCACAAAATATCTTTTGTTAACTAGTGTAGGTTACATTAAGATTGAATTGCTTTCCTCAAGAACGAAATTGATTTGAGGGAACTTTCTTCTTTGTTGTTAGTATAGTCATTTCTATGATTTCATGATGAATACACAATATAGAAACTTTAGTGTCTTTATTGATATGAAAACCAATTTCACATACCGGTTAAATAAACACTAGTTCCATAAATTAAGTGGTCCTTTTGAAGTCTGATGGTATTTATTTAATCACATTAATTAGAAATTAACACATGGAATTGTATAGATTATTGCTACCTTTAGACTGCTAGTTAATGGATTACTTTATGCACATGTGTTGAATATTAAGCTTCTCCAATCAGGCATGAGCATGAAGCCAGACATGTACAGAAAGCAAAATTATTATTACTTTTTTAACCAGGACATAGTGAAACATGGCAGGACAATGAAATTTTAATTGGTTCTAATTAGCACTCTTCAAACTGTTGATTTTTTTTAAATTTCATTGTTTTTGTTGTTAACCTGAATCTAAATTACACAGGAAAAAAGGCAAAAGCTATCCTAGGATATAACACAAAGACGACCAAAATTCATGGATGGCTCTTTCAGTTTGAGTGAATATCTCTGAAGCTTATATTTGGGGTGTGTGTGTGTGAGTGTGTGTGTGTGTGTGTGTGAAGGCTGGGGTAAGGCGGTGGACGAACTCTGAAATAAAAGTTTATTTTAAATTGCAATATTTTTCTCAAGGAAAAGCATGTCACTGTAACAGCTATGCTCTTTTTGTTATTGTTGTTATCATTTATAGCTACATAGGGAGTGGGGTCATTAACTTGAGGCAAATGTCACAATTTCTGCAAAAGCTTTGAGCTTTCTTACTTTGCTTTGTTTCAAGAATTGCTGGAAATCTCTCTGATTCTAGCTCCAGTTGTCTTCAGTGAAGCCTGCCACACATGTGAGATGAACATGAAACTGATTATCTTCTTTGTACAATGCTAGTCGACATAAAAAAATTTAGATATCCGTTTCTCTTACATATGTCAAAAATAAAAAAAATATAGTCTTTCAAATGCATGGTCATACTGTGTAACAAATTGAAATCTCTATAATTTTTTTTTTTTCTGTGTGCTCAGGTTCACCTCTACTTTTAAAATGTGAATTTTCAATGTCAAAACTTTGCAAAATATCTGAACAGAAATGACAATTGGAGCTGTTCCTTCAGGCTTATTTTCTCTATAATGCCAATAGGCTTTTTAACAACCAATTTTCATCGAGGGCTTACTTTTATAATAACATGTTTTGCTTTATTTACATTCGTTTCATACAGAATTTATTACAAACAGTTTCTAATAATGTTGTCTTTGTTTAAGAAATTGTTCATAAATATAATCTCTCACAGCAGTTTTCTTCCAGTTGATCCTTTAACCACAATTTTCCTCTTTCAGTCTCATCTAGCAGTTATCTTTTCATCAAGTTTACACTAAATCTGCAAAACTACTTGATTTGCACAAATGCTGAATTTTATTCCAATGTTAGTGTTTTTTCTCAAATTAAATATTATACATTTTAATCTAAGTAAAAATACCAAAGAAAAAAATATAAAAGGTGTTTTATTGAAAATTGTGAAATGTTAAAGAATACAGTAACTATCAACTATGTCTACTATCCTATTAACTTGCAATAATATGTCTTTCAAGTGATGAAGAAGAAAAAATGTTCTTTGTAATATAAATAAAATATGCAATTTCAGAAGAAAGTTCTAAACAGGTTTAAATGTCTTCAGTATTCCTCTTAAGAAACTTGAATTACATAGCATCATTTTTAATAGTAAAAATAATACTATGACTCTTCAATATATTTTAAAGTAAATATTTTCATTCATACACAAGGTGTAAAAAATGCTTATTAAATCAGTATGGAGAACGAAATACATCTCATTAATAACACCTCATTTTATATGGCTTGAGAGCTTCAAAAGGTTGATAAATTTATTTCGGAAAAATATATAGCAACAAGACAAGTTGAAAAGAAAACGTCAATTCAAAAACAGATCTAATTTAATTTTCTTGTTTTTATG
>NW_016806952.1:316443-319484 GCF_001698545.2 Rhinopithecus bieti | reverse complement strand
TATATATATATATATATTTGGGGATATAACTATTTATAGGATATATATTTTAATTTCTATGAAGTATTTCACTTTCTGCATTTATATAAAAGTTGAGTTGTCTTAAAAGAAACTCCCCATTGTCTCTCTACATGTGTTCTAATGCATTGCCTCATAGCCATCATAAAATCTGCAGAAGATACCAAATTGAAATTGCTGGGGACAATTGAGTAATGCCACATGGGTTTTGACTCTGGTTTCTGCTGTTTGGAAGTGTCCAGTTTGTAAACAATGTGCTAATCCTGGAGACAGCAAGCCATTTTCAATTTCACTATATAAAATGCAAATAAAGTCAGGTTATATTTTTCTGTGCAAATAAAAGGTAATAAAATAACAACGAGCTATGAGGGCTTGCTAATTTTTTGCTTATGTTTTACTTATATTTTGTTTTCTTGACTTAAATGTATTATTGCCTGGGAAACTACATAAATTTCTGAATGTCTCAGTTTCTCTATAAAAATAAAGAAACCACCACCTGCCCTCTCTCTGTCACTCTTGGTTCTTTTTTAAAATCACAGAAATATTAGAAGAATTAATGAAATCAGTTTTGCAAAAGCACATTCAGCCCTGGGGGAGAAAACGCTCTGAGGAAATATAACATGATAATATCAAAGAAAATGTCTCTCTAACAACAACCAAAAAGCTACAGGTATGTGTATGAGGTGAACAAAACAACTAGTATACGTGTAAAGAAAACATGTCTTAAGGTATCTAACTTTGCTGTCTGCAAACCTGAAGCTCTGGAGGTTCCTCTCTTGATTGCCAGTTAGGGCTAAGGATTATACAACTTCAATAACTGAAATAGCTCAATTGCTATAAATATTCTTTGCCAAAGCTTAACATGAACCTGTTTTTTTCCAGTTAAACTAGAGCAAAATTTTGTTATGAAGAGGTAGAATAGACATTGTCTTCTGCTTTTGCTATTGGCAGTGGTAACAGATGTTATATGCTGTTTTGTCTTTTCTGTTTAATGATATGTGTGTGCATAATTTAAATATAAATTATATGTTTAAATATAACATACATATCTTAGATGTGTGTAAACCTCAGAAAGTGCATATATCCAAAACCTGACCTACTAGATTTTCAATCTAGTAATATTTAAATAAGAACTTTAACAAAATTCAATATTTCAAAATAAAGTAAATGAAATATAAGACAAGTATATTTATTGAAATTGACAACCTCAATTAGTATGAACATCAAATATACATACCTATAAAATATTGTACAGGAAACATTTAAGATTTGTACATATTGATCTAATTAGATATTTTAGTTTACCCAGTCAAGATACAATCTCACACCCTATTCTGTTAAACAAACAAAAAGTAGTGAAAGAGATTTCCCCTTGCCTTCAAAATAAAATATACTACTAATTTCTCATAGCTCCAGAATTTAAATAAGTAAACACATACTGTGTATTGTATTACATTTTATAGTTACATTCAGCATATCTCATTTGTAGAGAAGTCTTATTCAAATTTCACCGAGTTCAGTGTGAATGAGAACATAAGAGTACATTACAAAAGTCAAAGGGAACCAAGGTGGAATAAAGTTGTGGCTTCAGCATTTCTAAAGAGAGGAGAACAATCCTTTCTAAACAAGCTTATTTGATTTGGGAATTTTCCAAGCTTGCTTAACATGAACTACATTTTAATTCCAGAATAATCAGCCAGAGGGAATGGTTTTATAGTCGACACATAAGGTTTGAAATACTTGGACTTCCTGCAACTACAGGTTCAAATCCCTGTAGTGCTCCATTCTTCGGTGGTGGCTGAGTTAAGTACCACGCACGTGTATACACATGTGTGAGGGGATTTTTTACAGATGAGGCATCCAAAACGAGAGCATTGGTTGCACTGTGTGAGGATCCCAATGCAATTTTCCAAAGAACAGAGTGTGTGGCTCATGAATGACTGCAGCTTCTGGGAATCTTGCCAAAAACCTAGGGCAACAGAGAGTGTGGCTTTGCTCTAAAGGAGATTAAACTCCCCATTTAAAAGCTCCCCATACTCCACCATTGTGAGGGTTACACGCATTACCTTTTCCATGTTAGATGGTGAGTTAATACACATGCCTAAACGCAATGTCTTAATTCTCTTCTCTCCTTGTCTGACAGAGCTGGTAGACTTGCCACCACACACAGCATTCAAGGTTATTGATTTTCAACAGCACACACAAAGGCTATCGTAAGGGAAAATATTACATGCACTGGATGGATAATCATGTAAAAGGCCAAAAGTGGAGTTAGTTTAGTAAGAACATAAAAAGAAATATTTGTAGTAAGCTAATGTAATGAGATTAATTTATCTGTGATTCATTTAGTTGCATGTTTTCTAACTATGGCCTGTGACATACCAATATCACTATTTTTCACAAGGATTAGATAGGAAAAATGAATAAATAAAAACTTGATACCTAATTTTGAGGTTATCCCCTATTAAACACTAGTCAAAATACATTTATATATATATGAGAAATTAGGCCAACAAAAAGTAGGTATCAGATCAACAAAAATACGTCTCTCTAGCTTATCAATCAACTTACCAATAGGTTATCTATTTAGTGTCAATCAGTATAACCTCTTCCTCTATATAGATATTTGTGTGTGTATGTTAAATATATATATGTATAATGAACATTTATGTGGCCCTTATATATATTTAGTGGAGAAATTTGTTTTATTTAACAAATCATTTAATAAACCAAATTTATTTTTTGATATTTAACATCTAAGATTTTTGAAATTATTCATAAGGAATGTGAAATAGAAAATAATGAATAACAAACAATGTTTCTCCTGCTGTTGTTTTCTTAATAAAATTTTTGTTTTTGGGGTCGCTGTTATAATTCAATCATGCTGTGACATTGCAAATGCCTAACATGAAATAAATAATAGAATAAATATGATATAGGCTTCTAACATCAATTCTTTCTTTCTTTCTTTCTTTCTTTCTTTCTTTCTTTCTTTCTTTCTTTCTTTCCTTCTTTCTTTCTTT
>NW_016806952.1:309624-314511 GCF_001698545.2 Rhinopithecus bieti | reverse complement strand
ATGATTGCCATTCTAACTGGTGTGAGATGGTATCTCATTGTGGTTTTGATTTGCATTTCTCTGATGGCGAGTGATGATGAGCATTTTTTCATGTGTCTGTTGGCTGTATGAATGTCTTCTTTTGAGAAATGTCTGTTCATATCCTTTGCCCACTTTTTGATGGGGTTGTTTGTTTTTTCTTGTATATTTATTTGAGTTCTTTGTAGATTCTGGATATTAGCCCTTTGTCAGATGAGCAGATTGCAAAAATTTTCTCCCATTCTGTAGGTTGCCTGTTCACTCTGGTGGTAGTTTCTTTTGCTGTGCAGAAGCTCTTCAGTTTAATTAGATCCCATTTGTCAATTTTGGCTTTTGTTGGCATTGCTCTTGGTGTCTTAGACATGAAGTCCTTGCCCATGCCTATGTCCTGAATGGTACTACCTAGGTTTTCTTCTAGGGATTTTATGGTTTTATGTCTAACAGTTAAGTCTCTAATCCATCTTGAATTAATTTTTTATTAAGGTGTAAGGAAGGGATCCAGTTTCAGCTTTCTACTTATGGCTAGCCAATTTTCCCAGCACCATTTATTAAATAGGAATCCTTTCCCCATTTCTTGTTTCTCTCAGGTTTGTCAAAGATCAGATGGCTGTAGATGTGTGGTGTTATTTCTGAGGGCTCTGTTCTGTTCCATCAGTCTATATCTCTGTTTTGGTACCAGTACCATGCTATTTCAGTTACTGTAGCCTTGAGTATAGTTTGAAGTCAGGTAGCGTGATGCCTCCAGCTTTGTTCTTTTTGCTTAGGATTGTCTTTGCAATGTGGGCTCTTAACCTCAGCAAAATCTCAGGATACAACATCAATGTGCAAAAATCACAAGCATTCTTATACACCAATAACAGACAAACAGAGAGCCAAATAATGGGTGAACTCCCATTCACAATTGCTTAAAATAGAATAAAATACCTAGGAATCTAACTTACAAGGGATGTGAAGGACCTCTTCAAGGAGAATTACAAACCACTGCTCAGTGAAATAAAAGAGGACACAAACAAATGGAAGAACATTCCATGTTCATGGATAGGAAGAATCAATATCGTGAAAATGGCCATACTGCCCAAGGTAATTTATAGACTCAATGCCATCCCCATTAAGCTACCAATGACTTTCTTCACAGAATTGGAAAAAAAAATTAACACTTTTTAAAGAACATTGGTTTGGCATAGTAGCAAGTTCAAAAGCTCTGAGTGAGACAAGTTTTCAGATTTGTTTCGCCAGTTGGTTTTTATACCAAAAGTTTGAAGCTATCACTATGCTACAGGATCCTTAGGTTGTCACTTCGCTAGCCGGAAACCTCTGTGACTGGCATTGCCTCTGCTTGGATTTTGTTTGCACCCCCGGACTCCTTTAGCCCCTTTGGTCCAGTAGGCTGCGCTCAGTTCGCGGGACCGGCCCGGATCCCACGCCTGCCAAGGGCAAGCCAGACCCACAGCGGCAAAGGGTGTATGAACAAGTGAACGAGCATGGGGTCCTGCCCTGCCACTGTGCACAGCCAGGCACGCCGCACTGACTGTGGTGTGGCAGGCTGTGGTGGGCTGTGGTGGGCCCGGCAGCTCCAGAAGCCAGAACAGGCGCTGACTGTGTGAAGCTGTGGCTGGACCAGAGGTCCAATAAGCGGCTTCCGCTGCAGGCACCCTCATCTGGACAAGGGGAACGTGATGCCACCCGAAAGGTCACAGATGCCAGGAACTGCAGAGTCCCAGAGCGGGTGTTACAGCGTGTCACAGCCCTGGCTCAGGAAGCCCCAAACTCTGGGGTCCCAGGAGGGTCATAGCTATTCTCTCCTTCTCGTCACCCTTAACGTGGCAAATGGTTAGGGACAGGGGAGGAGTGTTTCAGCCCTATTTGTGTTACTGTGTTACAGCTCTTTTTGTTCCTCTGTTTGTTTTTTGAAACGGAGTCTCTGTCGCCCAGGCTGGAGTGCAATGGCAGTGGCGCGATCTCGGCTCACTGAAACCTCCGCCTCCAGTGTTCAAGAGATTCTCCTGCCTCAGCCACCCGAGTAGCTGGGACTGCAGGCACCCGCCCCCACGTTCGGTTTTTTTTTTTTTTTTTTTTTTTTTTTTTTTTTTTTTTTTTTGTAATTTTAGCAGAGACGGGGTTTCACCGTGTTAGCCAGAATGGTCTGGGTCTCCTAACCTCGTGATCCGCCCGCCTTGGCCTTCCAAAGTGCTGGGATTACAGGCGTGAGCCACAGCGCCCCGCCTGTTACAGCTCTTTCAGTCCCACCATTCGGTGGGTCCTGAGTTCTTGTCCTGCATCAGGGGAGAGTGAGGTATGTAGAAAACTGGAGAGTGAGCAAGGCGGAGAGGAGCTTCATTAAGCTACAGAACAGCTCACAGGAGACCTAAAGTGGGTAGTTCTTTCCACAGCCAGGTAGTCCGGACATGTGTCTGAGTCTGGCTGAGTCCTGGGATTTTTATGGACTCAGAAGGCAGGAAATACGTGATGATTGGTCCATAGGTGGTCATGGGCAGCCTGAAGAGGCACCATAACTTCTCACTCCAGGCGGTGGACTCCACCTAGAACTGGCAGTTCAACCCCAGGCTTCAGACTGTCCCTGGCTTGAAGGTGGAGGTTTTACTGGTTATCCATTCCTTTCTGCCTAGGAACCTGTCTGCCTCCTGTCATCAACATGCTGTCCATGGTGCTCAGGCTGTTCATGCCAAGGGAGGCCTTCTGGCCCTTGAGGAGCTGCCCTCAGCCCTCCTCCCCTCCCGGCGCACTCGTCAGAGCTCAAAGTCCAGAGCGGGTCAAGGTGGCAGGGGGCTTGCATGGCAGCCCTGCCACCTGGTCGGGTCACACAGCAGCACCTGGGCTCCGCCGCCACCACTTTGCTAGGCACTGGAGTGGGCACTCGGAGTGGGGAGAGGCCTGGGAGTAACAGCAGGTACTTCTGAGCCTGTAGGGGCCAAGGGCTTCCCAGGACCCCAGGAGCACAGGGATGCCCCGATCTGAAGCCACAGCTGGGCAGCTGCAGCTAGGCCCAGGAGCCTCGGGCTTCCACTTGGCCGACTTGGTAGGGGGCAGGGCTCTCACCTGTTTCTGGCTCCCGCTGACTCCAGGGAGGACACAGCCCTGGCCATGCCTTCCTCGCTGCAGCTGGCATCCTTCAATGACTTCTCCAGATGGGCCACTGCCATCATCAATTATTCACAGATGACATAATTATCTATATGTAAAAAACAAAAATATAGAAATAAACTGATTTCTAATAAGAAATGTTACTGAGTTGATTGTATTAAAAATCTTAACATAAATCTCAGTTGCATTTATTTACAGGAGCAAAAACTAAAAAACCTCTGGGACAATATAATTTTCAAATGATGTTACTTGTAGCTACCTCAGAAATAAAGTGCCTTGAAGATTATTAGCATGCTTTTCTGAAGAAAATAAAATGTTTTGTTGGAAGCATTAAGTAAGACCCAAATAAATGGACACATGTGCCAGTCTTATATGGGAAGAGTCTATAACCTGTAAATGTCAGTGCTTCCCAAGCTGATTTATAAATTTGATACACTGAACATCAAAATCCCTACAGTTTTTTTGTGTATCATATCAATAAGATTCTAAAATTTATAGTAAAGAGAAAGTGCCAGAATTTTCTAAGACACACCTGTGAAGAACAGGAAAAGAGAATTGCATCATCAAATATTATAAATTTTTATAGTCTTTTGATAAATAAGACAATAGTATTAGTCTAGGAATTAAGAAAACATCAAGTAGTACAAAACAAAGTCCAGAAACGATCCACATGTATGCAGATGTTTAATACATCACAAATTGGGCTTTGTAGGTCTGTGTAAATTGATGAAATTTTAAATAGATGATGCTGATATAATTTATTATCTATGTGGATTATAAGTGAAACTGGAACCCTATCTTGTACTAGGCACAAAAATTATTCCAGGTGGATTAAAATCCTTAATATTAAAGGAAAAACAATAAAACTTTTAGAATTCAATACAGATGAATATCTTTATGACCTCAGTTGACACTAATTTTTTTAAGAATCAAAGAGCAAAAGTAAAATAAAATCAGTTTGATATCACTAATGTTTAAAATTATAGTTGTTCAAAATATCATGTACAAAATAAAACAAGTTAGAGCAGAAAATAAATTGCAACATATGTAGCTGAGCAAAAAAATGATGAATAAAAGAAAAATGATTATTCAAAGAGAAAGGGGAAAAAGTCCTGAATAGATGTATGAAACGTGATCCAACAACATGTTGATATTCTAAAACTGTTAATAAGCAGGGGAATGAAACGTAAGACCAATAAGATACAACTTCTCACCAATAATTTACAGAAAATTTAAAAAATTGACAATAGGAAGTAAGGATGAAGTTGTGGAGAAACTGGAATGTTGTTATACTGTTGAAGAGTTTAAAATAGTAGAATCAGCTAATTTTGAGTGGAATTGATGTCCCATAAAATCTGTTTTTTAGTATTCACCCTAGGGGAAGATATACACCTGGAGACATGTATCAGTATAACCTTGGCAGTATTATTTGTCTTAGCCCCCCAAAAAGAAATCACTTGTTCCTCAATAGTAGCATATGTAAGTAAATTATGATATATAAAGGAATTCTGTACTTAAGTAAAAGTGAACGAATGACAAGTATAAACAATAATATGATTGAATCTCAGGAATAACATCGAAGGCACAAAAAGGATGTTTCAGAGAAACATAAGGTTACTTTATTATTAAAGTTAAAATATTTAAAAATGTTTTATTAAGAGGAAAAATGGGCCGGGCGCGGTGGCTCAAGCCTGTAATCCCAGCACTTTGGGAGGCCGAGACGGGCGGATCACGAGGTCAGGAGATCGAGACCATCCTGGCTAACAT
>NW_016806952.1:305777-309209 GCF_001698545.2 Rhinopithecus bieti | reverse complement strand
AAAAAAAAAAAAAAAAAAAAAAAAAAAAAAAAAAAAAGAGGAAAAATGATTTTAGTATAATAATAAATAAAATCAAGAATACAAAAAGAAATTTAAGAAAGAAGTTGACTCCCTAAGGAAAACAGGATGAGGTAGAAAAAAGTTATGCAAAGGGTTTCAAGGTAATAGAAATATTTTATTTAAAGAAGATCATTGGTGATGAGTATTCTTAGTATTATTCTCCTACATGTTCAATGAATATATGTGAATGTAAATATTCTTTTTGATATTTCAATATTTAATAAATGTCTTGTATAGTACAGAAAAATGACTTATCAAATAGTCATACGTTATTTATTTTTTACTGAAAACGTTTTACTCAGGCTGTCAAAAGATTTGTCAGATTGGATCATTTGTACTTGGGCAACGATTTGGATACATTCTCAGCTTCTTTACTGACATGTGAATGGAAACTGTCGCATTGAACTTTCCTGATAATATAAGAGGAAGCTGCACTGTAATACTTATGGTATTAATAGTCAGGATGTTCTTGAAGACAGCATTTATTACATCATTCAGCGAACCCTCATTAGGACCAATGAAAGACATTTTTCTTAGCACTTAGTTAAAAAAAAAAAAAAAGCAGATAAGAATAATTAACTGTTGAATAAATTTCTCATGAATTAATGTTGTAGACTTGGAAACAACTTCTGATAGCTGTGTAACCTAGTCTAAATCTTTTCCTTATTTCTTCTAAATAAATACTGGAAAATAATGTGAAATAAAAGATACTATTTCACATTACACAAAATAACTACTAAATTCTTATTTGGTGGCTTAAAATTGGCCACAACATAGACTCTGTGAGGCCATAAATAAGGCCAGAAGAAATAAGGAATGTTCACATAAAGCATGTAGATATGTTTATTATGGAAAATAAGATATAAAGAAATAAAATACTTAAAGATCTTCAGGTAAAAACAAATTTTTAAAAAATCTATATCCCTCGATATTTTAAAATGGAATTGAGAGCTGTCTATTCAAATTGGTTTCAAATTTTACTGGAGTCTTAATTCACATTTTAAAAGTCAAACAAATTTTAAAAACATTTTCGAAACTAACTCGATGACTTAAGCCATACAAATGCATCAACATATTTGTGCAGGGAGGCATAGCCAACTTTGTGGTATTTGGTATCATGCAGATGGTGGCTTTCAGTATGAGCCTTTGCTTTCCTCCAGCAGTGATCAGGGAAGTGTATACACTCCTGGCTCAGTTTTGAAATAAGCTGTCAGACAAGGACCCCAATATCCATTATTGTGGTAAAGAAAGGTAGCACTGAACTTTACATACAAAGATAGATCATCATTACCGTTTCACCAGTAATAGGTCATGACAAAGTTTTGCCAGATCTCAGAATCAGTGCTATCATTGGGTCTTAGTGCACAATGTCCTGTGCATTTTCATAGTGTGTTAGAGAAAAAGCTTTTGTGCAGTGTTTTCAATCATATTGTTTTCTCTCTGTCTCTGTTTCTCTGTCTTTGTCTCTCTCTCCTGATTTGCTTTCTTTGCATTTTTTCTTTATCTTTTCTTTCATTTTGTAATGTCTTTTGTGCTGGTGATTTTCACTGTTGTAATTCAATATGTTTATAACTATCATGTCCTCATTCATACCAAAAGTTGTTTTCTAGCATTTTTATGTCTACTAATGAGTCATACCAACTAATAATTGGTATGTTCTAGAAATCTTTTTCAGCCTTGGGGATTTTCATAATTGATTCTGGTCACATTATCTTAATCTTTGGCCATAATTTTAAAATCTGTATTCCAGATAGTATTATACAAAATAAGTCAATTTTAATTAAACTGTATGGAAATAGTAGAATAGATTCAAGACTGACTCTTATCAGATGGCTCTAAAAGCTTTAGAAATACTCAGAGTGCTTCCAATAGGAAATATTTTTTTTGACCAGTCTCAAGCTGTATCCAGCTTTGTTTTCATATTCTCTCTGGAGTCATTATACCAGTCAGACAATTAAAGGTATATATATGTGTGTGTATATATATATAAATATACATCCACACATATATGTATATGTGTATATATGTATATGTGTATATATACGGGTGTGTATATATACATATATATGTGTATATCTATCTATCTATCTATCTATCTATCTATCTATCTATATAAAGGGTATATATATAAATTATTTACTCATTCCTTCAGGCTCAGTAATAAAGTCAAGCTTTTTTTTTAATAAATAACCTTGCATTTGGGGTTCAACTCATTTTTATTTATTCATTCTTTATGTATTGAGAATGTTTTATATCTTAGAATTTCTTCTATGTTTCATGAATATATTGGTTGGAAAAAAAATGTTGACTCCATTGAGCTTACATTTCATTGGGAGAAAAAATTAATTGCTTTCCATGTGCCAAGCACTAAGCATTTTACATGCAATAACCCACTGCATTCTCTAATCAACCCCGGGTGTCACATAGTATTATCTCCATTTATTTACCTAATAACTGTTGCTTGCCTTTTATATGCCACACACAGTCACTACTCTTATTTTGCTTACAGCACAGTGGAAGAGATACATATTAATATGACTTACAATAATAAATATAGAATGTTTGTGGTATTTACCTTAAACAGGGACAGTTTTCCTGAAGAAGTTATGATTGAGGTGAAAACTGAATAAGTATTAAGAGCTAAGCAGACAATTAGAGGTTATTCTAAGGATTCCCACAGAGAGCCTTAGTGTATGTGAGGGCTCTTTTCCTCAGATACTGATCCTTCAGAACGAAGTATACCATTTCATGGTCAGTGGTTATTTCATATTTTCTTCAAAATAAAGCAGAATAAAGTATAGGATAGTATCAAGTTTTGTTTAATATAAAGCTTTGCTTAGTTAATAAATGATGCAGAGTAAGATAACTTGGAAACAGATTTAATGTTACAAGAAAATATTTGGTTTGGGCACATGCAAACAACCCAAGCATTTGTTTCAGTTGAAAACATTTGTTTCAGCAGAATATTTGGCTTTCATATTTGTATGTGAATTTTCGAATTGGTTTCCAATTGTAGCGAAGTTAGCATTTGGTTGGTGACAGTTAGGATAGCCAAATGCTTCTGCACATGTTTATGGAGTCCTGGGGATTCTCTAAGGTTCAGGGCCTCTTACTGTGTTTTCACTGGTTTTCTGATGGAAGATTTGTCATGTAGTTGTAAATTAGAATTACCCAGACTTTCATTTAAACACAAACAACAATTTAGAGAAACTCACCAAAAGTGAAAAATAGCCTCCACACCCTTAATAAAAATATTTATGCTTTCCTGATTCTTAAACATTCAAGAGACAGAATGCATGTTTAATTATATCTGTATTTATTTACTATTCACAAAAGTGTTTTTTTTTTTTTCCTTTTTTTTTTTATTATACT
>NW_016806952.1:244705-302886 GCF_001698545.2 Rhinopithecus bieti | reverse complement strand
TNTAACCAGTACCATGCTGTTTTGGTTACTGTAGCCTTGTAGTATAGTTTGAAGTCAGGTAGCGTGACGCCTCCAGCTTTGTCCTTTTGACTTAGGATTGTCTTGGCAATGCGGGCTCTTTTTTGGTTCCATATGAACTTTAAAGCAGTTTTTTCCAATTCTGTGAAGAAAGTCATTGGTAGCTTGATGGGAATAAAAGTGCTTTTTTAAACAGTCCGTAAACCTAGACCTTAGAAGTAAGATCAAGTATGGCAAACTGGAGTTTAACATTTGCTCAGGTTAATAGTAGGATAGTTGTATGTAAAACCTCCTCATTTCTTCTTATGTTTATAATACAGAAAAGTCAAGTTTCGGCTAATTGAAGAGATATCTAGAGTAAAATACTGGGAAGTTATGGAAAGTTCCAGGCTTCCTCTCATATCTGTTCACTCATTTTCCTTTGTATATGAATGCTCAGTGATACACAACATCTTCCAGCCCCCTCATGGCTAGATGTGGCCATATGATTAAGTTATCACCAAAAAGACAGAAAAAGAAGTACAAAACTTCCATCTGGTCAACTTTATAAAATTTATTGTCCCGGAATTCCTGCCTGTCTTTTCCTCTACCTACAAGCTGAATATGGATGTAAAACTAATCTAGGATAAACAATGAAGCCAAGAACAATGTCATAGGCCTTATAATGAGAGTAGAGTGAATTGTTTCATGACAGAGAAATCACCTGTTTTAGTAAAGCTGTTGCATTTTGGGGCCTGCTTTTTATAACAATTTAGCTCTTACATGAACCATTATGATAAATACTATACCAACCAGGTTATCAAGTTGGTAATTTTGTAATAATGGGAGCTGTTTCCTATATCGATAATAAAGACTATTTTTAAAGTGTAAGACAATATCTGAATGTATAAAAATATTACTTATATCAGTCCCTACTGTTTAGGTAACTAAATCTCAGTACATGTATGTGTGTATCTGTGTGTGCATGCAATACCATAAATACAGAAATACACAAAATTGTACCCAAGATTTCTTACACAATGTAAAACTTTTAGTTTTTAGTATAACTAAAATAAAAATAAATTTGCCAAAATTATTATCATATATGAACCATTTTTGCCGGAATATTGAAATAACATAAGATACGTTATAAAATTTAATTAAGGAAACTTATTAAAACCAAAATTAATAAAGAAGTAAGTATTTTATCTTAAATAGAACCTAGAATTTGACAGATTATATCCTCAAGGATAAATTACTTTCCACAGCAGGGAGCATAAAGTGAAAATAAAATGCACTGAAAATGCAGTGTTTTCTGTAGTAAATACCACAAATTATAGAGAATGTCAACAGACAAGCAATCTAAGGCAACCCAGTTATAAATATCCAATATATTCTGAAGCTAAATAATGAACATTTAAAATAACTGAAAACATATTTCAAGACAGTTTCCTATATTATATCAGAATATGGTTCTGCTGTGTGTTAATTTTTATAGATATATTTAAAGGACATATTAATGTTATGACTCAATGCAAAAACATTTAGATAATACAATATCTACTTTAATTAATATACCTGCAATTAAACAGAGATGAAACTGCTATCTGAAAATGTCTATTATGAAAAATAAAACAATACAAAAATCCACTCAAATAAAACGCAGGTACATTCTGGTCTCTCTGGCCAATAAAACAGAAAAGGGAGTAAGTTGATAGAGATCTAATGGGAAATTCAATGTCTAGTAGCTGTATTGGCTACATCTGCCCTCTGTCCCTGGCCTCACACCTGCGACAATGGGACTGACTGCTCAGTGGCAGCAGCAGAATCTGGGTGGGCCAGGTCACATTCTTCCCTGGGTCCTCCAGCAGAGGCAATCCAATGTGCCTGTCGTTCCCACCCAAACCATGTCCCACATTTGTTAGCGGCAGATGGGCTTCTCCATTTGCCCTGGAAGTGCCAACAGGCCTGGTGTTTTTACATCTTCTGCCCAAAAATAAAAAGCAATACTCCTAGCCATCCACTGCAATGGAAGAAGTAGTTCTAAGTCAGGCATCAATTTGTCCTCTATCCAATGGGTTAAAGAGTTCAGGTAGGCACCTCGCTCCCTTTGGTGCCACCACCAGAGACATAATGGGAAGCCTAATGCTCTGCATGAAATATTCTCCATCTGCACATTCAGCATGTCCTACATAAGAGATCTGGTGCTTAGGGAAGCAACTTCCACCTCTGCCATCAGTACCAGCAGGGAATAGCGAGACATTAAGCTGAATCAGAACAAAGCAGTTCAGAATAGCATTGTGAGGACTCAGAAAACTAAATTGTTATTGGAATTACACCCCACAAAACTAGAACAGTACCTGTACACTCAACCTAAGTAGGGCAACTGCCTGTTAAAATTGAAGATTTAAATAGGATTAAGAGTTTCCTAACATACAATTTCAAATGTCCAGTATGTGGTCAAAAATCACTCATCATAACAAGAGCTAGAAAAAATCAAAACTTGAATGAGAAAAAGAAGCCAACCAACTGTTGGTGACATGGACATAAATAATATATTAGAACTGTATATCAAAGATTTCAAAGTACTTATCACAAAAATGCTTCATTAATTAATTATGTGTCTCTTGAAATAAATGAAAAAATAAAAGTGTCATTAAATAAATAGAAGTTATAAAATAGAATCAAATGAGAATTATGGAATCAAAAAATGTAATAACCAAAATAAAACCCATCAAGTGAGTTTTAATTGGTTATTGCATTTCTTGGTTCCATAATTTCCATTTGACTCTATCTTATACCTTCTATTTGTTTAATGAGTTCAGTAGTAGAGTGGAGATGACAGAAGATAGAAGTAGTAAACTTGAGGGGATCAACAGAATTTACTCAATCTGAATCACAGACTAGACTGAAAAAAAACCTGAATACAGTTTCAGGGACATGTGGAACAGAACATAATATCAAACATTTCTATTATTGGAGACTCAGGCAAAAAGGAGAAAAAATATAGGTATAAATATATTCAAAAAACATCGCTGAAAACTCCCCAAATTTGGCAAAAAAAAAAAAAAAAAAAAAAAAACCGAATTTACACGATTCCAAGAAGCTGAGTGGAATCCCCATACAAGATAAATTTCAAAGCAGTCCTCTCCATGCGACACAATGATAAGAACTTCCTAAAAATGAAGACAGAAAGGAAACGATATCTTAAAAGGCAACAACACCCAGGCCAAAGCAAAAAGAACCAGAGAGAAATGATGCATTATCATGTACAAAAAAAAAAAAAAAAAAAAAAAAAAAAAAAAAAAAAACTTATTCAAATAAAAGTGAAATTCCAATTTGACCATGAAGGTGTGAAGAAAGGGGCACAATAATTTTAAGTGCTGAAAGGAAAGAGAAATGTCAACCACAAATTCAATATCTTGCAAAACTGTCCTTCAGGGTTGATGGGGGAAATTAAGATATTCTAGGGCAAAGAAACATTTAATTTTATCCTAGCAATTTACCCTTAAAGAATGGCTAAGAAATCTATTCAATTAGAATGAAAATGATGACAGGAAATCTGGGATTTCATTTAAAAATAGGTATATTAGGGAAAGATCTTTTTTTTTCTCCTCATGAGTTTTAAAAATCATATTGGATGGCAGAAGCAAAAGTTATGTGATAGTCAGTGTATGCAGAGAAATAATTGAGACAAATTTTTATAATGAGGCAGTACAGAGATATTAATAGAACTACAGATACAGTACTTACTTGAAGTGGTAAAATATCACTAGATATGGTATTGTGCACCTGTAATCCCAACTATTCATGAGGCTGAAGTGAGGTAATTATATGAACTCGGGAGTTCAAACTCAGCCTGGGCAACATAGAGAGAGTCTTGTCAAAAAAAAAAAAAAAAAAAAAAAAAAAAGATAAAATGTCAGTAACTGTTGATTGTGGTAAGTTATATATGTATATTGTACTGCTTAGAACAACCATTAAGATAACTATACAAAGTGATATATTCCAAAACACAATAAAAATATAGAATTCTATAAAATATTCATGTAATCCAAATGAAAGGAAGAAAAGAAAAATAACAAGAAATAGAGAAAATAGAAATAAATGAAATCACAGATTTATGCAGTACCACAACAAAAAATTACTTAAATGTAAATTATGAAAATACACTGATTAAAACACAGAGATTGACAGAGTGGATTTTAAAAATATCCACGCTTTATATACTGTCTTCGAGAAATTCACTTCAAACACAATGTCATATGCAAGATGAACCTTAAAGGAAAAAGATAAACCACATTAACATTAAAAAAAAAATTGAATGACTATATTAATATCTGATAAAACAGGTTTCAAAGCAAAGAAAATTATCAGAGTTATAAAATATGTTATAATGATAAAATAATTAATCCATTAAAATGTTTTATTGACTGAATTATGTTTACCAAAATTTATATCTTGAAGTCCTAATGCCAGTGTGACTGTATTTGAAAATAGAGCCTTTAAACAGGGAGTTAAGGTTAAATGATGTCAGAAGAGTGACATTAATTCAATATGATTGGCATCCTTAAAAGAAGAAGAGACATCAGGGATGTGCATGCAGAGAATAGGCTATGTGAGCACATCACAAGAAGGAAGCTCTATCTGCAAGCCAAGAAGAGAGCCCTTAGAAGAAACAAACTTGCCAACACCTTTATCTTAGATTTCTAGTGTCCAGAACTGTGATAAAATAAATTTCTGTTGTTTAAGGCTCATTGCTTGTATCTTTTTGTTATGGCAGCCCTAGCAAACTAATACAGAGGTCATAGTGATCATTAGTGGGTATATACCACGTAACAGATCTTCTAAATACAGGAAAGAATAAAATATAGAGTTAGAAGGAGAAATAGACAAATCTACAATTGTAGTTGGAAACTTCAACACCCCACTCTCAGTAATTAATACAATCAATAGACAGAAAACTAGCAAAGACACAGAAGAGCTGAACAACACCATCAACTATAGGAACTAATTGACACATATAGAACTGTTTAATCTACAAGACAGCATGTGCATTTCCTTCAAGTCCCGTACTTCACTTCATATGGTGAGAACACTCACCAATATGGGTTACATCTTGGATCATAAAACAGTCTAAACAATTTAGAGAAATGTAAAAATATGTGGAGTGTCTTCTCCAACCATAATGTAATCAAACTAGAAACTGGTTACAGAAAAAAAAAAAAAGATCTTAAAACATTTGGAAACTGAGCAACACATTTCTAAATAATCTGTAATCCCAATAGCAAGTTTCAAAGAAAACAAAAAATACATGAAATTAAATGAGAATCATAATACAATGCAGCCATATAGGTGAAATACAGCTAAAGCACTGCTGAGAAAAAAAAAAAAAAAAAATTATAGAATTGTTTACATCAGAAAAAGAAACAATTTCAAATCAATAAGTTAAGTTCCTACTTTTAGTATTAGAACAAAGAGCAAATTAAGCCTAAAACAAGGAGAAAGAAAAAATAGTTAGAAGATAATAGCAAAATTGGCCGGGTGCAGTGACTCACGCCTGTAATCCCAGCACTTTGGGAGGCCGAGGCAGAAGGATCACGAGGTGAGGAGATCGAGACCATCCTGGCTAACACGGTGAAACCCTGTCTCTACTAACAATTAGCCTGGCGTTGTGGCTGGCGCTTGTAGTCTCAGCTACTCCGTAGGCAGAAGCAGGAGAATGGCGTGAACCCGGGAGGCGGACCTTGCAGTGAGCCGAGATCGCGCCACTGCACTCCAGCCTGGGCGATAGAGTGAGACTCTGTCTCAAAAAAAAAAAAAAAAAAAAAAAAAAAAAAAAAAAAAAAAAAAAAAAAAAAAAAAAAAAGGAAAAGAAAATAATAGTAAAATTAATAATAAAATTAAGATTATGGAAACAATAAAGGAAAATCAATGAAACAAAAAGCTAATTATTTGAAAATATCAATAAAATCGACAAACAAGTATGATAAAAGTAAACAGAGAAAAATGCAATGACTAATAGCAGAAATGAAACAGAAGATATCACTAAGGATCCCGAACTTACTGAAAAGATAATAAGGAAATTCTATAAACAACTTTACAGTACAACTTGACAACTGAGAATAACAGAACTGATTCTTCAAAAACTGCAAAGTACCAAAATTCAATCAAAATAAATTGATAATACTATTACAATCATTAGGAATTTTAAATTTCTAATTAACACCTTTCCTAGAAAGAAATATTTGAGTCCACATGGCTTCACTGTTAAATTTTACTAAACATTTAAAGAAGAATTTACACTAACTTTATGTAACCTTTTGCAGAAAACAGAAGAGCAATGAGTACTATCCTGATATCAAAACTAGAGACAGTACAAAGAAAATAAAAGGAAGAAGGGAAGGAAGGAAAGAAAAAAGAAGAAGAAAAGCAAAGAAGGAAATAGAAAAGAAAACCACAGAACAATATCTCTCATAAACCTAGACCCCAAAATTCTTAAAATATTAGGCAGTTAAATCCAGTAAATTTTAACAATAATTCTGTTTGTTAACCAAGAATTTAACACTGTTCTACAACAGATTTTTTATTGACACATGAAGAGTTGGTTTACCATTTGAAATACTATACTCTATCATATCAACAGGCTAAATTAGAAAACAACATGATTATACTCATTGATACAGAAAGTGCATTTAATGAAATTCAATACACATTCATGATGAAAAAAACGTTTGGCAAACTAGGACTAGAAAATAATTTCCATGACTTCACAGAGAGCATCCATGAAATACCTACAGATGATTTTATAATTAATAGTGAAGACTGACTCCTTTCTCACTGACATCAGGAACAAGGTGGGGAATGACACTCTCACTGTTCTTATTCAACATAGAACTGAACGTTGTAGTCATTGAATTAAATGGAAAAAAAAAAGAAGAAAAGAAAAAACATCTAGAATGGAGTAGAAGAAATAAAACTTTCCCCACTTTCGGGTGACATGATTGTCTACATAGAACATCCTAAGATGTTCTATAACATGTATATTCCTTATATATATATATAGATCCTTGTGAATATATATATTATATATATATCAGAGACAAAAGCCTTCTAGAACTAATAATTGAGTTCACCAATGTTGCAGGATACAAGATCAATTGATAGGCAAAACTCAATCACATTTCTGTAGATTAAAAATGAACATGTGGAAACCAAATTAAAAATACAACGTCATTTATAATCACTCCAAAGAAAATAAAACATTCAGGCAAAAACATAAAAAAAGTTGTATAAAATATATATGCTAAAAATTACAAAAAGCTGATGCGAGAAATCAAAGAAAACCTAAGTAAATGGGGAGATATAGTGTGTTCATGGATTGGAAGACTTAACACAGTAAAGATATCTATTCTCCCCCCAATCAACTATGGGTTTAATGTAATTTAAGTCATATTTTACAAGTTTTTTATAGACATAGATAAGCTTATTCTAATATTCATGTGGAAATATTAAAGTCAGAGAAGAGCTAAAACAATCTTGATGAAAAATAAGGTGGGAGAAATGACTCAATTCATTATTGAGTAAGTCTGTTATACAGCTATAATAATAATAATCAGGAATGTAATATTGTCAGATAAATAGACATATCAATCAATGTGTTAAATAAAAGACAAAATAGAGAACTTATAAACAGATTCACACAAATATACAAATATAGTCAACTGATTTTTTGATAGACTCATACTTAAATAAGAAAAAAATAGTGTCTTTATCGCATTGTTCCAGAGTAAGAGGATATTCATAGGAGAAACTATGAACCTCGAATTAATCCACATGTCTTATATGAAAATATATTCATGTACTGAAATACAAAATTATAAAACTTTTAGAAAACACATAAGGCAATGTATTTGAAATCCAGGCCTAAGCAATGAGGTGTTAGATTTGATACCCAAATTATCATCTAAAATAGAAAAATTAATAAATCAGACCTAATTAAAATTAGATGATTTGTGCCTTAAAAGACCCTGTTAAGAAGATGAGCAACCCACAGACTGGGAGTAAATATTTGCAAACCGCGTGTCTGTCAAAGACTAATGTCTAGATTACATAATGAACATTCAAACATCAACAGAAAAAAATAAATAAAAAACAAAACATACCATTCCAAATTGAAAACTGGCAAAACACATAAGCAGAAATTTTACCAAAGAGTTTATACAGATGGCAATAAGCCATAAAAACATCAGTAAAATTCCACAAATAATTAACACCATTAGCCATTGAGTAAAAGCCAATTAAAACCACAATGAGCATTGTACATCAGAAAGGCTAAAATTAAAAAAATAAAAATAAAAAAAAAGTGACATCACCAAATCCTGGTGACCTGAAGGCACTGGATCACTCATACACTGCTGATGGGAACGTGAAGTGGTACATTCACTCTAGAAAACAGTTTGAAATTTTTTAAATAAAATATCACATGACCCAGAAATTACACTCTTGAGCTGATATCTCAGAGAAATCAGACGTATCTTTATACAAGACCTATACACAAATATTTATAATAGTTTTAATCACAATAGCCAGAAAACAACCCAGAACTGGAAACAATGCAGATGATCACCAAATATACAGATAATTAAACCAACTGTGGTCTTCCATGCTATATAACAATACTCTGAGATGTAAATGAATTAATTATTGATACAAAGAACAGCTTGAATAAATCACCAGGGAATTGTACTGAGTGAAGAAAGTTAATCCAAAATGTCACTATATGGTTTAATTTTATAAAATATTTTGCGGTGACAAAATTCTAGAGATGAAGGGCAGATGGAGAGTTGTCAGGGCTCAGGAATGGAAATATGAAGGGATGAAAGTGTTCCTGTAAGAGGGAAACAGAATGGATCGCTGTGAAGATGGAAATGTTCTGTATCTGGACTGTATTAATGTCAATACCCTGGTTGTGATATTGTACTAGATTTATATTGTATTTCAAGATGTTATCACTGGAGGAACCTAGGTTTGGTGTACAAGAGATGTTTGTATTACTCTTTAGAGGTGCATGTGAGTTTACAGTTATCTCTCAAAATGAAAAGTTTAAATTAAAAAAAATACTGCAAGAAACATAGGTCAAGTATTAGTTTCTCTGTTACATCCTTGAGGAAAACAAATTTCAAGACTTGGATTACTTTTTGAGGCCATGCAGATAATATATTTAGAAATTTTGATTAATGCACAGGCTGTCTTAAATGTAGAGCAGCATTTTTTTTTCTCCTAACCAGTTCCATTACAACACTTATTTCCCATGGTATAAGGTCTAATATTAAGGCCCAATATTAAGTGTTGCTTAGACAAATGGGGGAAGCTAGGAGGGCCTCAAATGGTCTATCCACAACTTCCCATCCCCATTCTTCCCTGATGGATAAGGTCTTCTAGCCAACAACCCTGCTTAATAAATTGACTAGATGTGCTTCCCACTTATCCCTGAATAGCAGATTTCAGTTCTTTGTCAGTCTGTGAAACTATTCAAATAAACCAATAACTATCTCCGGTGGAGACCCTGGTTGTTCACTTTGTTCTGGAGCACAGATCCCGTGTGGCCTCATGTGGTCCTGCATGACATGTGGTCTGCTCTTCCTTCGGGCTATAAGTATATGTGACTAATAACTGCAACTGATTTTATCGTTCCAGTGTCAGATGTAGTGTGTTTGGCTATCCCTCCAATCTTGGGATGGGAATCTCTTCCGCACCAATAGTATGACTAGAAGGCAAGTAAAATGTTTCCCCTTGTAACAAGCACACCTTTTCCTGTCCTTACCAATTAAATAGAGCAAATTACTATGGTGAAATTCCATCACATTCATGAATTTCCTAAAGAGTTTTGCTCTAGAGCAACTATGTAAATAGATAGAAAAGATTTTAAGCATTAAAATCATTATAGTCTTCACATGTCAGTCTTCCAGAAGATATACGGTTGATACCTGAACAGTTTGTGAGTTAAAAGTACTGACCCCTAAACAGTCAAAATTCTGTGTGTAATTTTGACTCCCCCCAAAACTTAGCTACTGATAGCCCACTGTTGGCTGGAAGGTTTCCTGATAACACAAACAGATGGTTAACACATATTTTGTATATTTATTTTATTACTGTATTCTTACAATAAAGTTAGAGAAAATAAAATGTTATTAAGAGAATCGTAAGGAAGGGAAAATCAATACCATTAGTTTACAGCATCTCTTTACAAGTTTTATTGCCTGTCTGAAATAGCAGGCAAACCTCAATCTATGATACATTTCAAACAATTCAACTTTTCTTGTAATGTGGTGACTTTGATGATTGGGAACACTTCTAGCATCACTAGTGGCATTTTGTATGGCTTCAATGGTATTATTCAAGGTTTATGGTATGGCACTAAACATGATAAAAAAATACTCAAGAACTGCAGGAGATCGCTTTTTACAGTGAATCACAATTTGCTGGAGGAAGGAACTCCTGACACAAAGATGACTAGCATCACATGGCATTTTAAGTGAATACTGGCAACACTTGAGCCCACTGCAACAGCAACAGAACGTGGTTACACAATTATAAAAGTAGTGGGGTATGTACCACAGTTAACTTTATGCAGTTATGATTTAATATTGCATCTTTAAGTTTGTTACCTTTTCTCTTGACAGCTAATGGAGCCATGTGTGGTCTGTGTTCTATGTTTTGATAAATATTTACTTTGTATAACAGATTTATTATACCTGATTGTAGCAAATAATAAAATAAACTAGTATCTACTGACATTCTACGTATTCATGACATACCTAACTTTAAAAAATAATTGTTGATATTTCTAGGCTATACTGATTATCTGTGTGTTTTTCAGATTGTCACAAATCTCCCCCAAACTTTCCAGTATATTTATTGAAAAAATTCATGTTTAGTGTTCTCATGCAGTTCAAACTCATATTTTTTAAGGGTCAACTGTACAGTATTATCATTCATATAGAAATGTTATATATTATTATCATTTAAATGATAAGTCTAGATTATTTCTCACTAGAGATGGGCAGCAATATTTAGGAAAAAAAATCTAAAATAACAAAACGCATAGAATTTTGATGCTATAACCATGACTATGACCATTTATTCAAAGAAGACAATATTACAAGTATAAGCAGTTTACTAATAGCACTTGATTTGTGATTTATATTGGTCTCTCAGTAAATATATTTTTACAGTACATAGTTTGTCCTTATATCTTCTTGTTTATATTTGAAAACATGCCAAATTATTAATATGTTAAGGAAAGTACTACTGCATTTTTAATTTAAAGACTAGATGACATGCGCACTGAGTGGAAGTGCCACAGAAAAAATACATAAATCTTCTAAAGTAGCTCACAGTGACAGCTGTGTTAACATCATTTGTTTTCGAGGTTTCTCAAATAACGTTGAGTTTAATTCAATGGATTGAAAAGGATTCTGGTATACTAAGTTAAATAAAGTGGGAGTAATTTCACCATTTTATGCAAATATAGGATGTAATAAGCAAGTGATAAGTAGGACAATTTTCACTTATGCCACAGGAAACACATACTGATTTGTAGGAAAATAAACCACAGATAATGTGAAAATGAGAAATTGCTTACATGTAAAGTTCTAGGTGTTTTGATCAGCTGAGAGTATTCAAAAGCGTTTTAAAAATACTTTTAGCATTTAATATTACGGACATTTTTCTCTGTGAAAATGTTTAATAAAAGCTACACAGAAATTTACTAAGGAAAATCTTTCCAATTTTGTGTTTATGATATTTGGAAATTTGAAATAGACAAATATCACTTATTCCTCCTTCCAGCCTGGAACACGTTACTAACATCCCTCTTACTTGACTTTTTTTCTCCTCTTATTAAAACCAAAGTAGTATTAAGCTGACAAGAGCTATTTGTAGATATTTGTAGACCTTATAATTTAATAAAATTGTTTCATCGCATAAAATAAATAAACAAATAAATAAATAAATGAGTTTGGATAGCTACCTTGATTACCTTTGACTGTAAGAAATACATCTTTTTCACTGTCATTGTAATATTTCTGTGTACAAATTTATCACTGAACAGCTATCTACAGTCAGGTACTGAAGGCTAGTTTCTGTGGTCAGAAAGAAGTGAACAACAACAGAAACTACCCTAAAGGGCTTTACAAATACTATAGAAGTTTGGATGACTGGATTTTTAGAAATTTAAAAGGAAATTATCAGTTGTCATAAAAACTCAAAGAATGCAACCTAAATAATATACAAACCTCTAAATATGTTTCTAGGAGTCAAAAATTTCAGCACAGATATAGTCATGCTTATACATTAAATCTTGAAAATATCTGTTCTGAAATGTTTAAAATAGTTCTTACTTTTTTTTTTCTTAGATGAATAATTAACCTAAATGCTAAGACGTTTCTCAGGTTTAGAATTGAATAACAAGAATTTCTCAGATTATAAGAGAATAAATTTGGTGAAGTCCTGAGGTCTTTACCAGAAGTGTTAAGGACATTTACCTTTTATATTTTTGGGAAATGAGTTTTATAGTTCAATAGCTATACAGTCATTTGTACAGGCATGTTAGAATGAATATATCCAGAATCATATCACCAGGCAGTCAAATTTTTATACTGTTAAAAAATTTCAAAACACTTAAAAGAAAGCAAGAAAAATGTCCTCATTTGAGAATTTTGCTAGCAGCTGTTAAATGTCCACAAAATTATTATTTAAAATTGCCTAGTAAATGGATCAGTGTACTTTATTTACCATATGGGCATGCATAATAAATAATATAAAATTTCAATATTGTCTAGCAAATGGATCAACGTGCTTCATTTACCATATTGGCATGAATAATAATACAAAATTCCAAATTGTAATTTAAGCCAACAATTCTTATAAACAACAAAATGTCTCCTATTAAAAATGTCTAGGAACTGATAGCCTCATTGATAAACTTCCAAAAAATTGAAGAGAAGTTATTACTTCCAAACTCATTTTATAATGTCAGCATTATCCTGATATCAAAGCAAGACAAGGATACTACATGGAAAAACAGCAACAACAACAACAACTACAGGCCAATATCCTTGACTGATCTACACAGATGCCAAATTCCTCCATAAAATACCAACAAAGATCAACAGCATGTTAAAAAGATCATTCATCTTGAATAAGTGGGATTTATCCCAGTGATAAACTGAATTGGTTTCTGTTTATTGATGCCATAATCTTATATATACAAACCCCTAAAATCTCCACCAAAAAAACTGTTAGAATTAATAAATAAATTTAGTAAGGTCATAGCATACAAAATCCATGTGCAAAATCGATAGCATTTCTATTCACTAAAATCAACTATCTGAAAAAATGAAGAAGACAATTTTATTTTCAAAAGCAATAATAATAATAATTAGAAGTAATGTATCCAAGGAGGTGAAAGACTTGTATACTGAAAGCCATAAAATATTGATGAATGAAATAGAAGACACAAATAAATGGAAAGATATCTCATTTTTACTGAGGGAAAAAATTAATATTGTTAAATTGGTCATATTACCCAAAACCATTTAAAATTATTATAATCTCTTCAAAATCAAAATTCTATTTGTTTTTTTTTTTTACAGAAATAAAAAAAATCCTCAATATGTATGGGAACCATTAAAGACCTCAAATAGCAAAGACAATCTTGAGCAAAAAAGAATAAAGCTTGAGCCATCACACAATGTGGTTTTGAAACATCTATTATAAAGCTATAAAAATCAACAGATATTGACATAAAAATAACATATTGGGACCAATGGAACAGGATAGGAAACCCAGATATAAATTCAAGTTTTTTATGGTTAATTTTTTGACCAAAGTGCTAATAACCACATAATGGGAAAAATTACAATACTCTTTAATAAATGATGCTTGGAAAATTGATATCATGAGCAAAAAAAAAAAAAAAAGAAATGGGCACCTTATACCATAGGACCGCAAAAATCAACTCAAAATGATAAAAGAACTTAAAATGTATGACATGACAACAGTAAAGCTTATAGAAGAAGACATTGAGGGGTAAGCTCGCCAACCTTGGGTGCTGGACAATGATTTGTTAGATTAGGACACCCAAGCACAGGTTACAAAAAGCAAAATAGACTATTGGGTTGCACCAACTAAAAATCCTTCTGCACAGGAATAAAAACAGTTAATGATGACATGGAGGGGGGGGTTTAACCCACATACTAGAGAAAACTATTTGTAAACCATACATGTGACAAGTGGTATAATATCTAAAAATACATGAAGCAACTGGAACCACTCGATAGTAATCAAATTGCTTTTGGATTAAAAAATGGTAAAGATCTGATAACATTTCTTTTCAAAATGGGTATGAATGACATGTATACTATTACGTTATATATATATATATATATATATACTTTAAAAAATGTTAAAAGTCTCTAATCACCAGGAAATTCAAATTAAAATACAATAAGATATCACCTTACACCTGTTAGAATGGATATTATCAAAAGTATAAATGATAGCAAGTGTTGGTGAGAATGTGGAGGAAAGGGAATCCTTGTAAAATGTTGACAGGAATGTAAATTACACAGTCATTTTGGAAAAGAGTGTGAATGTTTTTCCAAAATCTAAAATTAAAATTTCCATGTGATCCAGCAACTCCAATTCTGAGTATGCATACAAAGGAATTGAAATAGGTATGTTGAAAAGATATCTGCATCCCCATGTTAATTTCAGCAGGATTCACAATAGTCAATATAAGAAACCAATTTAAATGCCCATGAATTAATGAATAAGGTAGTGTGGCACATGCATATAATAGAATAATATTAAGCATTAAAAAAGAAGGAAATTCTGTCATTTGCCACAGCATGAAACAAATGGAACTGGAAGACATTACGCTAAGTGAAATAAGCCAGGCACAGAAAGACAATTATTATGATCTCACTTATGTGTGATATCTAAAAAAGTCAGTGTCATAGAAACAGGAAGTAGAAAGGTGGTTACCAGAGGCTAGATGTGGGGAGGGAGAAGAATTAGGGAAGGAGAGTTGATGATTAAATTATGCAAATGTGCAGTTAGAGTGGAAGATAAAGTTTTAGTGGTCTCATGCAGTGCATGGTGACTACATTTATCAATGTATTAATTAAAAATTGCTAAAATAATAGATTTTTGGCTGGGTGCGGTGGCTCACACCTGAAATCCCAGCACTTTGAGAGTCTGAGGCAGGTGGATCGCTTGAGCTCAGGAGTTTGAGAGAGACCTGGGCAACATGGCAAAACCCTGTCTCTACTAAAAATACAGAAACAAGCTAGGTGTGGTGGTGGCACACGCCTGTGGTCCCACCTGCTCGGTAGACTGAGGCACGAGAATCACTTAAGCCCAGGAGAAGAGGTTGGATCACACCACTGCACTCCATCCTGGGTGACAGAGTAAGACCCTGTATCAAAATGATGATGATAATAATAATAATAATAATAATATTAATAATAATAGATTTTAATATCCTTACCATAAAAAATGATATTAGTGAGGTGACAGATAAGTTCATTAGCTTCACTGACACTTTCCACAATGTATACGTATTAAACATCCCATTATTTCTCATAAATACACATAATTTGCTTCAGAGCAAGGAGACAAACAGAGTACCTAGGACAGCAGGAGCAAGAGGAACTAGATAGGAAGTGACAGCAGTAACCAGTAACACAGACCAGAGATGATGTCAGTGTGTGCCAGAAAAGTACAGTGGAGGTGGAAAGATGTTTTGAAGCTCTAGAAAAGAATTTGAAGATTGTGCCAACACAATTTATTGATGGATAAGATATGGTGTCAAAAAAGGGAATATTGCCTCGGCGCGGTGGCTCACTTCTGTAATCCCGGCACTTTGGAAGCCCAAAGTGGGTGGATCGCCTGAGGCTGGGAGTTTGAGACAGCCTGGCCAGCATGGTGAAATCTGTCTCTACTAAAAATACAAAAATTAGCCAAGCGTGGTGGCAGGCGCTTGTCATCTCAGCTACTCGGGAAGCTGAAGCAGGAGATTCACTTGAACCCAGGAGGTGGAGGTTGCAGTGAGTCCAGATGGAGCCATTGAACTCCAGTCTGGAAGAAAAAAGGGGAGGAGGGAATATTATGGAAATAATAATGCAACCACTTTCTCTCAAAACAACTAAACTCTGTGGGGAAGAACAATTTCTCTTTTCCCACCACTGCATTCTCAGTACCTACAATATGTTCAATAATCTTTAATACATGAATGAACCAATGGATGATTTGATCAATCTAATAAAATAACTAAATGATGTGGAAGCATATCAAATGAAAATCAACTCACATTTCATAATAATACTATCAAGACAAAGTTGATTAGGAAAATTATAACATTTGGTTGCAAGGACTTCAATATCATACAATGTCAGTAACTTTTCAAAAATAATTTATCTGATTGGATAGAGTAATGAATGACAGAAATAGTTGATATGAATACATATAGTATGTGCGTGAAGACCAAAGTGAATATCAATGGTAAATTAAGTTTCCTGAGGTGTACATGTCTTCAGAATCATTGCGACTCAATATGCCATGCTTAAATAGTTAACACTCATGAATAGGGTTTTGTAAGTCTGATCAGGATTGCACAACTAACTCTATATTTTCATATTTGGTTAAGAAATTTACAAATCTTTGAAGCTATACCATTGGAGGGGTTATTTTTTCCATATTTACATTTAGTAAATTACTATATTAAATTGGTTATTATAATTCTTACTAAAAGAAATGCCAGTTTCTATTATTATGCTTCTTTTTATAGGTAGCGTAATAGTTAATTTTATGTGTCAAAGTAATAGTTAATTCTATACGTCAACTTGGATAAGCTATAGTACCCAGTTATTTAATCAAACAATAATCTAGGTGTTTCTATAAAGGTATTTTGTAGATGTGGTTAACATCTAAAACAAGTTGACTTTAAGTAAAGAAAATCACCTTCAATAATGTGAATGGGCCACATCTAATCAATTAAAGGCCTTAAGAGCGAAATCTGAAGATTTCTAGTGAAGTAGAAATTTGACTTCAAGACTGAAGCGTTAACTCCCACCTAAGTTTCCAGCCTGTTGGTCTTCCCTACAGATTCTAGATTTCCCAGCCCCTACAATGATAAAAGCCCTTTACTTGAATCTATACATATATAGCTATAACTATAGCCATAGCTATGTGTAGATACCTGTGCTACAGGTAGCAATGAACAATTTTTTCTCAAACATTGGTTTTAATCCATAGTGATTGTGAAAAAAATGTTAGGGATATTTGCCAGCAGGTTACAATGAGACAGTCATCATAGAGCAGTTAAATTTGAACTTCTGATAAAAGTGAGAAAGCCAAAGGAAATTGTTAGCAAATTCTTGATGAGATCCTGCCAAGCTCAAGCTCTAGAATTAGACAGGCTTTGTACAAATTTTGGCCTTGCCAATTACAGGGGCTCTTGGACAAACTAATAACTTCTAAGAATCCCAGCTTCTCACCTACATTATGACATTATTAATGATTCCTACCGCATACAGTGCTGCAAAGATTTAATGATGTTTCTGGATGTAAAATACTACCACAATGACTTGAATATAAAGAACACTCGGTTTATTAATGGTAATTATTATCTCTTAGTTTTAGAAGGGGAATTATACCAACTGTGGGTGCAAAGATAAATAAAAATATATAAATTTAATTATAAATATTTACTAATATCTGAAGGGGGAAATGCCAGATATTTGAATAAAACAATTTCTAATTAATAAATTGAAGACATACTCACAGAAGAAAAAAGCCTATCTTTCTAACTTAAACACATTCCTCAATTGAAGAAAACATCTGGATCTAAAATGGCAAGTCAGGTGCCAATTAGAAATTGAAGAACCAAAATGAATTTAAGGAATACTCTGTAAAGAACCCTGGAGGCAATAAAAGATAATGAGTAGTTGGTCAGGTAAAAGTATAACAGACAACTTTCCTTTCAGCTCAAATTGTTTTGTTAAGTATGAAGATGCTAATAGTAATCTTGCCAATAAAGTATCCTTAATCTACGGATTTTCTATCAAATGGTGGTCACTCGTATCCTATAGTTTGCTTTTCTTTTTTGGAAGACATTGGGAACATGATTGGGGCAAGTAGAGTATTAGCAGTCAAGTGCTCCAGGGTATATTTGTATAAAATAGTAAGAAAGAGGGAGCTGAGGATGATTAAATTTCCTGGGATTTGTAAATCTCCCTGACAATGAAACCCTGGGGGTTTACTAGAAGGTAAAGCATTGCTTCTGATCTTGCTACTCCTTCCTAGCAAGCATCATAGGAAGGTATTGTCACAGTCACTTGGTTGAGATATAATGGATTAATAGCTAAAGTTAGTAATAGCTAATGACTTTCCTAGATTATAGTCATCTCCAAGAAATTACTGAAAGTATTCGAAAATTGCAATTAAAATTTGCAAAGAATTTTCCTTAATGTAGTTTGAATGCAAAATAAATGCTTTCTTTTGTTTTGCTTTTAAATCTATACTCAATTTTTCTACTCTACAATACACTTCCTGATACTACTGTCTTAAATAGTCTATCAGACTTTTCTTGTGTGTTCATTTTAATAATGAAATATGGCAAATTCTTTTCATGAGGGAGCTTCTTTTATATGCAAATTTTGGTAATAGAAACAGTCATAGAATGATTAGATGAATTAATTGTAAATCATATTTTAGTTGAAGATTTATTTTTTAAAAAACAGTAATGACAACTAGCTGTTTGACATACAGAAAAGAGTGTAATCTGATGTAGCTACATGAGTCCATTTAAACACACACACAAACACACACACATTTTTCCTGCCCCTTTACAAAGTATTTTAAAAAATCTATCCAGATGTAGAGAATAACCTTGAATAATTATTTGAAACACTAGAGATAATTTTAACATGCTCAGGCTCCAGCACCCTTGACAAGCTGCTGCCATTTCCCACCTTGCACAGACTTCTTCCTCACCCCACTTGGTTTCAATGCCCCATGACAAGATGCTGCCACCACCTTCCTTTGAAGATACCTGCCTTGCTCATCTGTACCTAGCAGCATTTTATGTGAATTATTCAGGAGAAGGAAAGTGATAATATCTTTGGGGACTCTCTTAGTGAAGCATGGTGGCTATCACTTGAATTCTAGCAGTCCCAAGTCTTCACTTTAAGCAGATGAACGGCTTTATAGAAAAACGCCAAGCAAAACAAAACACATTCTGAAAGGGCTATTGTACTAAACTAATCCTGGACACAAATCACACTGTTGGAAACTTCTTAAAAATTGTAATATAAGCAGTGAGAGTTGTTTCCTTACCACACCGAACACACAGTTTATCCAAGGTTGGAAGCATACCAATATCATCTGTGCTTTTTCTTTTATTTTCTTTTCCTCAAGTGGTCAGAGAAGATTGTAGAAATTAATGGTTTCTTGTGTAAACCAATCCATAAATACAGTTATGCTCTTAATATTAAGGATACTTTCTGAGAAATGCATCTTTAGGTAATTTTGCCATTTTGTAAATTTCACAGAGTGTGTTTACAAAAACCTACATGACATGGCTTACTACACATCCAGGCTATATGGTATAGCCCCTTGCTGCTAAGCTACAAACCTGTACAGTATGTTACTGTACTGAATACTTTAGGCAATTGTAACACAATGGGACACATTTGTGTATCTAAACATGGCATAGGTACAGTAAAGTTACAGTATTATAATATCATGGGGCGGCCTTCTTATATGTGGTTCATTGTTGACCAAAATGTTGTTACATACGATTGTACTTGCATTTGTTAAATGATATGCAAATCTGTTCCACTGTCTTTCCACTTGTTCTACAAGTCTCATTTATCAGAATTCCTCTGATTATTTCTTTGCTAAAGAGTTTGTATAATGCAACTATTGATGTGACTATGCTATATAACAAACTATCCCAGAATTACAATGGCTTATAAAAACTGCAATTTTTTTTTAATACACAAGTTCAAGAGTTAATGTGGATTATGAACAGCAGATGTGTTTTCAGAACAGATCTCTGTTTTTCTCAGGTAGAAGTAGCAACATGGGGCAGGCCTTTCTCATGGTGAAAGGCATGAACACAAGTAGATAAGGAAAACACTGCCAACACATTCAGGATTTTTCTAACATCCCATTTTCCAATGGGGCAGAGATATATATTCCACTGAAAGTGTACCATGGTAAAAATGGAGAATGATGAAAGAATTTTGAAAAAAATACACTTGATTTCACAGTTTTTCTCCATGTGAGATGCAGCTATTACAATGTTGACAAACTATTAAATTACTCATAAAAGAAATGGTTTCTCCTAGGTTTTGCAATACAATATAGTCCTTGATGTGAAGTCTTTTTGATTCTAGAGGAAATTTTAATTAAACTTCAGTATGACGACTGTAATTTGTAATAAAAGCAGTATTCTACTTTAGTGAAGAACTGTATTTTTTTTTTTTTTTTTTTTTGAGACGGAGTCTTGCTCTGTCGCCCGGGCTGGAGTGCAGTGGCCGGATCTCAACTCACTGCAAGCTCCGCCTCCTGGGTTTACGCCATTCTCCTGCCTCAGCCTCCAGAGTAGCTGGGACTACAGGCGCCCGCCACCTCACCTGGCTAGATTTTTGTATTTTTTAGTCTGGGCGCTGTGGCTCAAGCCTGTAATCCCAGCACTTTGGGAGGCCGAGACGGGCGGATCAGGAGGTCAGGAGATCGAGACCATCCTGGCTAACACGGTGAAACCCCGTCTCTACTAGTATTACATTTTTAACCACATTTATATAAATGCACTCAACGAAAGTTATAGACTAAGTGATGGAAGACTTCTTGAGTTTCAATAATTTCCTTGATATGTTTCCAAAGGCAAAATATTTTATATTAAGATTTGTAGAGACAGTATGCTATTGTTTGGTGACAATGTCATAATTGTTCATTACTTTGAAGAAAGTGGCTCCCTAGCTGTGAAATTCTAGGTGAGCCAGCAATCTATTAGGAGAAGTCAATCCTTCTGGGATAAATTATGCTATAGATTTATTGTCAATAAATTCATTATTAACTACCAGTGTTTTCTTTTTATATGGGGAAGAAGATTTCAAGGTGAAAAAGCAAAAGTCAAATTTTAAATTTTAGAGAGTGAAGAATAGTGAAGGAAATCAATTTAAGAAGAGCATTAAGTTGTGTAGGACTAAATCTAAAACACTCATTAATGAAGGTCAAAATAAATATTTGGAATAGAGACTACATGGAAATTTTGAAAAGATACTACATTGTTATTATATGAACTGTGTAATCCTCTAGACTTCAAATTCTATAAAGGTCCTATGTATATGTAGGCTTATATTTTTATTACTAATTCGTAGCATCAAATTTAGAAATCAATACTTATTTTAGAAAATGTATTCCAATTTTATGAAGATTAGATATGGAGCTGGGAGAGTTAAAAAAAGCAACAGAAATCAACTAAACAAAGTCATTCAGGATCTAAATTATTTCTTACAACATGGTCCAGCAAGAAAGAAAGCTGACGGATATTTTAAGTGAAGGGATTTTAAAGAGAAGACCTATAGGGTGAGGACAGCAAAAAGGAAACAAACATAAGGTAGGTAAATAGAGGCTAGACAAGAGTAGTAAGCCTTTGTGACTGTTAGGATTGAAGGAGCAACGGGAGAAAACTGTGCTACAGAAGCCCAGTGACTGTTGGAACAATGTGGGAGTAATCAGCTGGTAAGATGAGGTTCTGAAGGGTTACAAGTACTGCAAGAAACACATGGATGAAAGGCATAGAAGGCAGAGAAAAAAAAAAAAAAAGCCTTCTGATCTGTCTCATTCATATCCTAGTCCTTTGCTGGTCCTTTTCATTAGTTAAATCCAACTGGAAGCCAGCTAGCAGGGAAACCCCGGCATTGCCGTGCACAGGGATAGAACTTCCAGGGAAGGAAGCAAGACAGAGAAGGACAAAGATTGGATTTGGGGGTGGGTTGGTATCTAGTATACACCCTCCTCTACAAGAGTTATTCCCTGAGTATAGAGAGGAAAACAACAATATGAGCACAAAGCCAGTTGTGACAATACAGTGAGCATAGAGTCACACAAACAAAACTGGCAATGACCAGTAGGAAAGAACGAGGTGTAAAGCAATGAAAGTTCAAGTATTTACTCCCTGTTAAAAAAACGTGTGTCTTCCTGGGACACTACCAGAGGAAGAATGGAGAGTAAATTGTGGTAATTCAACTGGGAGGACTCATATACAAAGAGTAAATCTGCCATTAAGGGATTGAAACCTGAGGAAATATAACACAATTATTTTAAATGATATAAAATAACTCTACACATGCTATAGTGTAACCTGCTAATGTTTTTCAATTCTCATTGTGTTTTAAATAAAAACAAATACTCTCTTAAAGTCTTATAAATCTTACCTAATATCTCTTGCATTACTACAGATTGTGCTTTTATTATGAACCTTTCCCCCAGCATTTATAAAGATTAGCAAGTATATTTTATACATGGATGATAAGCATACATTTTATTCGCTCTAGTTTAAACAAATGATATTGTGGAAATTTATATAACAAGTTACTTTACATACTGTAGATTTTATTTTCATATTTATAGCAGAGTATGTAGTTATGAGTCATTTTCATCTTTTCAGGAATTTGAGATTGAAGCTTCCTTTTCATCTTTGGAAACTCTGAAGCAATAGAGGAAAATATAATATATATGAACTTAAAATATTCTGAATTATTCTTTATCCTAAAGTTGTATTTATCAACACACATTCCTTTTCAGATGGAAAAATACTTTTGTTAAATTAATGAAGATAAAAGATATCATGCTACTTTAATCTCCTCTTGAAGAATTTGGAGCAGTATTCCAAATTGATAAGAGGCAGTAGAAAGATTTTTTTCAAAAATTAAATTTAAGAAATGGTTGTTTGAAATACTTTAAGCTTATATTATCTAGTGAGGGAAAGCAAACTATGGACTGCAGGCCAAGTCCTGCCTATTGTCTATTTCATAAATAAAGTTTTATTGGGGCACAGCAAATTTACTATTTTTATATTAACCATGAAATATTTCACAGTAAAAGAGCAGAGTTATGTTGTTGCAAAAGAGACCTTATGACCCATAAAGTCTAAAATATTTACCAGATGGTCCAAAATATTTGTCCACCTATGGTATGTAAGATATCCTCCAATGATATTAAGGAAGTAAGAGGTTTGTCTGGTGTATTTCTGATGTAGCAATAATGACATATAATTCTAAATAGCTACTTGGTTGCAATTCTTTTATCAATAGATGGAATTTGGTACACAAAAACCTTTTGAAGAAAGAAAGTCATTCTTATAAGTATATATTAAGGTAACACAAAATAAGCATTCCATGAATATTTGTTGAACTGAGTGCAATCAATTGCACAATGAGGAGCTGCCCAATAAATACATTTTGGCATGAATGACATTTTATACTAATTAATGTAGCTAAAACTGTGGCTCCATTCAATAAAACTTTTCATGTTAGATTTATATTTTGGGAAATAATGTGCATTTTAGCATCTACTTCATAAAGAGAATTCTGTAATTTTATGATTTAATATTAATAAATTTAAACTTCTCCATAAAACTGTAGATCCAGTGACTCCTGAGTTTTCATAAAGGCCATGTTAAAAGTGAAACTATTTAAGGCAAAGACTGAGCACCAAAGTCATACTGCAGATATTCTTTTCTAGGAAAAATTTTAGACATGATTGAAGGGACTAAAGCAAATAAAGAGATGTGTAAACAAAATCTGGAAAATAAATATAAACTTACTGTTTAGCAGAGATTGTGAAGAACCTTTGAAAGCTGGCAAGGAGACAAGACGGAATCAATGAAGAAAAATACAAGACTAAACATAAGCAGGAAAGGCTACTTGAGAAGGTGGGAGCAACACTAAGAGTGATCCATCTACAAAGGTGGTGATCATAGAGGTGGGAGTTTGCCAAAGGGTAACTATCAAGGTTGCTCTACACCTTGGCAAGAGCCTAAGCAGGGACCTCCATCAGTGAACTTCCTCCACCCATTTGAGCCAGAAAGTAGTAACAGTGATGTTTTCCTCCATACTCTTAGTGACAACAAGGTAATTCCAGGTTGGTCAAAAAGTACTCATGTGGGTCAAAGTATGCCTCCCTTGTTAATAATACTAGTTAGGAAAACACTCCATCCAGCAAGATTGATGTCCTTTAGCTCTCTACTTCTGTTTATACAAGCAACAGTGCTAACTTCTGAAGCAAGTCCTGTCCAATCCAATATTTATACACAAATTGTACAAGCCAACTTAGTAATATGTCTAATAAATAAACAAGTGCAAACCTTAAGCACACACATATACACTTGGACATATACATGACATATATCAATATATCTGTATCTGTATCTATCAATCTATCTATCCATCATCAGATATTGAGAGAAACCTACAGCACCAAAGAGCAAAAGCATAATAATGAATTAGCAGAAATAACTTTCAATAAAGGTAACAGAGATAACTGAGAAAACAGACCAGGAATACAGAGTCAAAACATTTAATATCTTCAGAGAAATGCACTAAGGAATAGAATACATATAAGAAATGCTAAAAGTTATTATGGATATTTAATATGGATCATTTGAGTTAAAAACAAAACTAAACTAAATATAAATGATAGACATAGCTGAAGATTATATTTCTGGTATATCTAAATTCTTTTAAAAAATGCAAGAAATAAAGGTTAATTGAAGTGGAAGAAACTTCCAATGTCTCTTTCATCTTTTAAAATTAATTCCAGAGAATGACTAGAGAGGATGAACAATAAACAATATTCAAAGAATTCACAAAATGTTCCCAAAAATAGGAGTAAAGAAAAAAGAACAGTCACATTAAAAGAGCCCAATGAGGACCCATCTATTGAGTAAGATAAATTAATAGTAATAAAAATAAAATAATAATATCAGCAACTATCCAAAAACATGGTAAAGACTTAATAGAAACGGGAAAAAAACCCTTAGATTGTCTACTCATCAATGAGAATCAGAAATATCTCAGATTCCTCACTACCAAGACACAAAGATGGGGGCAATAGACATTGGGGACTCCAAAAGGTGGGACTGAGGGAAGGGCCGAAAAACTACCTATTGTGTGCAATCCTCATTGCCTGGGTGACAGGGTTATATGTAGCCCAAATCTCAGCATAATATAATACTCTCATATAACAAACCTGCACATGTACCCACTGCATCTAAAATGAAGGCTGAAATTTTTCAAAAACAGCTAAAATAAACTATTAATACTATTTACCATAAATTGTAACAACATTTTAAAATTTTTTAGATAATAAATATTACACTTATTATTCTATAGTTATTGCTAACAGAGTGTAATGACAAAATAAAGTGAAAGAGACTAAACATGTTACTTCTAAACAAAAGTGAAAGAGACTAGACATGTTACTTCCTCAAATCTTCTCTGAGAGAATTATTAAAGAATTTTTCCAATGAATTCAGCAAGTAATCCAAAGAAAATGGTAAGCTAATCATTTTTATAACAAAAGCAAAAGTTAGCACACGTTGATAAATCTAAATAAAAGTTGGTTATATATTTATTAAAAGAAATATTAATCAACCTATATATGACAGTATATTTTATCCTTAACCATCCAGTATGAAACAGCACATTTTGTACTCATTGCTCTCCTTTTTAAAATTATTAAAGTCATTATTTGAAATAAATGTACATGACTGACATTCAATATGTATTGATTTAGTAGTCTATTATTTGTCGTAGTCTAAAAGTAGATCAGCTCCATGAGGTCAGAGATTTGTTTTGTTTATTGCTGTATAGTGGACACTGAGAACCATGTGAAACACATGGTAGGTACATAGTAAATATGTTTAAATAAGTGAACAACTGATGGATTAAGTCAATATTACACTAAAATAAGAAATACTACGCAGCTATTGAAATGTTATAGTATTACTTTATTAATATAGAATGATTATTTAAATGAAAGATGTTGCTTATTCATTTCATTTTGTGAGCCTGGATAAGCCCTCATAACAAAGAGAAGAAAAAAGAGCTTTGGAATAATCTTTTATATAAACAGACGGACAGAAAGAGAGAATAGAACAATCATAAGTGTATTAAGTGAAAAGTATCAACCTGACCTATTAGATTTATCCAGATATACAGGTGTAGTTTACATTTTAAAACATGTTATATACAATGGTATCTACTCTGTTAAAAAGGAAGAGGGGCATAACAGAATTCTCCCAATAGACTACAAAACAAATATTCAATGAATTATATCTAATATGTTTTAAAAGAAATAGATACTTTAATAAAATCTCATAAATAACTTAGAAGAGGGCAAACTTTCTTATGTGGAGATAGAGTCTAAAAATGTGTTATAGTAACAATCATTCATAAAGGCTAAATATTAGAAACATTTTATTAAAGAACAGACTAGGGTACTGGCTCTAAACCCAATATTAACTTTGTACTGAAATTCTAACCAACCTATATATAGATAAAGAAAGAAACACGTGAAATCAATGTTGGAGAGGAAGAAATAACATTCATTCTCAGGATAATATAATTGCACTCCTAATACAAACTTGTTAATGAACTGAGAAAACACCAAAAAATTAAGTGTCCTTGTAATTCCAGATAGTATGTATTGGGTACTTTACATTTGTCAAATAGTAGAGATGTTTTATGTGTGTTACCTTATTTATTTTTATGACAACCTTTTGAAATAGATTCTCCAATTTTAGCCACTTTTCAAATGAGAAAATTTAAGTACACAAAATTATAATTAATGTTGCTATGGTCACATAACTTGTAAGTGGCAAAACTGGGGTTCGTTATGACTCTGAAGCTCATGACTCGAATTAACAAGCTTTAATACCACTTCTATTTCAGTAATATCCAATTAGAAATATATATAATTAAAAGATCAATATTAATTTCAGCTGTGATCTATTAAATGATTAGAAATAAACCTAAGAAAAATCTAAGACATTTTAGAATAAAATAATGAAAATGTAATGCAAATAAAATATGAATAAATAAAAATCTAAACCACAGTAATGGCAGGAAGAGTCATGATGATAAAGAAGGCAGACTCTCCAAATTAATCCATAAATTTAATCCAATCGAACTAAAATCCCAATACAATTATTATAAAATTTATCAAACTAATTCTCAACTTCATGCAGCAAATTTATATGATAATAAGTAACATAAATTGAAAAAATTCAAAGCAAGTAATAGACCTCACTCTACCAAGTAGTAAACTACACTGTAAGTACAAATAAACCAGTAAAGTAATAACCAATAATAAATAATAAATTAATAGGTTGATAGAGTCCACAAAGGATTTATGTACCTTTTGAAAATTATTAGGTATAAAATTACTCCAAATATAGAATAAGTTAATACTATTTATAATAACAAAGCTCAAAGTTAAAAGGCATAAACTTAACAAAATGATAAACACAATCAAAAAATTATTAAACATGTAATATACATTTATGCCTCTAAAGTAAATACCGAAGAATATCTTTATAACTTTAAGGAAAGCATTAAGACAAAAATAAACATCACAGAGGAAAATATTAAATAAACAAAGTTTTCACTATGACTGAAGCATCATTATTAAGGTTAACATACAAGTATATTAGAAAATGTCTGAAGAACTCTCACAAAAATTAGTGTATATATAATAAATGAATAACTATTACAAATCAATAGCAAAAAAAAAATAGCATGTGGCAACACAATGATAGGGAAATCATACTTCTGATAACTACTCAGCATAATACTTGCACACATGTTCAAGAAGGCCTATAAGTAATAGACACTATTTGGTACCAGGAACCATAAAATAATATTTAAATGTTAATTATAAGGGAAACTATTGTATCATTCATATTTTGATATAGCATGAGGCAGGTGAAAAGGTTAAGGAGAAAATGTATATATTGACATCAAGTAAAATCTCTAAGACACATGGACAAACTGCAGAACAACAAGATATGCAAATTTTTAAAGACAAGCAAAGAGTGTACAAGGCCATAAGAAAATGGCACTGTCATCCTAATAATGATGAAAACACCCCCTAGATATTCTATAAAATTTAAAGCTACTTGATTGTATCAAATGAACTGAATTCCAAAGAGTGACCGTTAACTCCAAAGAGGAACAGTTACACGAACTGCTTCACTTTGGGTAAATCATAAGAAGAAATAAGTAAACAAGAAAGAGCTAAAATTTGAATGCCTTCTTAAATGACTGTTATGAGCATGTACCATCCCTGGGAGAAACAAACAGAAAATTGCAAGAATTTGCTGTCAAGGACAATCAAGGGTCTGAGATTTTATCCTACTTACAAGCTAAGATTTTAGCATACTACAGTTTCATGTATGCTAGCAGAGGACACAAGACTACTGAGTCAGAGATAAAGGATTTTAATACATGTGTTTCAAGAAGCAGAATGAGCTTCAGGTTTACCTAGCTTTCTTTGTCCCTGAAGTCCCATAATGATAAACCGGAGGTGACCCATGTGGATGCTGTCTCCACCAAACTAATCAATGATGAGAATTGTCTGGTGGAAAATGACTCTGGTCTGAGATGGAAGACCTAGCATTGAGTTAGTTTAAGGTCCTTGCAGCAATTTGAAACAACTATCCCATGATGTTATCTCCCTGAATCTCCATGGACAGCTATAAAAAATAAGAGAAAATGCCATTCTTACATATTATCTCCATATGGAGATGTGTTAGTCTGTTTTAGCATTGCTATAAAAAATACCTGGTGCTTGGTAATATATAAAGAAAACAGGCTTAATTGGCTCACAGTTCTGTAGGCTGTACAGGCCTGGTACCAGTATCTGCTTCTGGTGAAGGCCTCAGGAAACTTAGAATCATGGCAGAAGGTGAAGGGAGATCCAACATACCCCCATGGCAAGAGTGGAAAAAAAGAGAGAAGCAGGGATGTGCCACACTTTTACAAAACAACTAGCTCCCCAGTAGAGTAGGAGAGAACTCACTTATTACCATGAAGAGGGCACCAAGCCATTCATGAGGGGTCTACCACTATGACCCCATAACTCCTACTAGGACCACAACAACATTGGAGGTCACATTACAACTTGGGGTTTGGAGGGGAAACACATCCAAGCTATATCAGGAGAATTATCTATCAACTCTTGAAAGCTTTTAATATGGGTCAATACCAGATACTCTCAAGATATGTTGGGGGCAGAGCAGTGAACCAGATGAAGCACCTACAATATAGTGCATAGATACAAAATCTCACCATATTCCTGGCCTTACTCTCTTATGAAAGAAGTCTTTAAGCCATTGGAAGAGTGTGAAACACCCTCTCAAATAAAGAGCCCAGAGATTATGTACTACCTTGAATGACAGAAAATAAACAAGCTGTCTGCTATTGAGGAACAACTGGAAAAATCACTTGGGCTGAAGATGATAAACTGATAAAAGGCAGTTTGACTACCAATCTGAGAGGATATACATACCCCCTTCCAACTCACGATTTTCCGTAGACATAAGAAACTAGCTTCCATAAGAATGAAGAGTAAGAAGCTAAGAAACCCCCATCCCCGAGGCCCCAGCATACAAAAACTGTTTAGGACTAAAAAATGACCAGCAGAGCTGAGGACTACCCTGCCCTCCAAATTATACTTGCACGCAGTAAAATCCACAACAATCTAAAACTGGGGAAAGGCCAAGAATGTCCATGTAGAACATCTCTGTGTTGCAGGCATCTGGGTCTAATAGAAGAAGAGGAGAGAACACTATGAATGACTTAGTAACTCCCACCATTGAAGAAATTTGAACTTTGTAGTGTGCTGATGTAATTACTCAATAACAAAAGTTAAACTCAGCTCAATAATTGACTCAGTTGAACTCCCAACACCAAAAGCCTGAAAAAAGAAGAGCATAAATTCTATTTATTATAGTTTCTTATTTTCTTTGGTCTATAAATCCTATTAGTCCATCAAAAATTATCAAAAAATAATTGTCAGAATACATGATTGATAGAATTAGACCTAAAGAAGTGCCATTTAAAATATAAAAGTTTCAAAATTATGAAAAGAGCATGATAGATAATTTTGTTAGAGAGATGGGAAATAGAAAAAAAAAGTCACATGGAAATGCTACAAAAAAGATATCAAATACAAATATTCCTTTGATGGTTTTATCAAGAGAACGGATACAGTGCAAATAAAAATTGCAGTTCAAGAGAAATTATCCAAACTAAAATATGAAAAAAAAAAATTTAATTTAGAATATGGTATCCTGTGGAACATTATCTAATGGTCTAAGGTACGTATAATAATTGAAGTCTTGGTAAGAGAATTTAGAAGGCATTGGGAAGAAGACAAATTTGATAAGAAAATGGTATAATCACACACACATCTCAGACAGGCACAGTTAATTGTTGACACTAACAATAGAAGATATTGAAGGCTTCCAGAAGGTAAAAAAAAGAAAAGAAAAGAAAATATCTACAGAAGAACAAAATTTAGAATTAGAGTAGATTTTGTTAAAATCAAGAAAATTAGAGGACAATTGAGTGACATTAAAATGCCTTAAAATAACAACTAATAATTTTATGTATATTGAACATGTATTTTAATAATGAAGTCAAATAAAATAATTTCAGGTGAACAAATTCCAGAGAATGCATCTTACACAGAACTGCCCTATAAGAAATGATAAAGGAAGGAGTAATATGAAATTAAATTTTAGTAAATATACTAAATAAATAAAACACAATAAATAAATCACAAGTGTTGCTAAAATTGTACATAAACTAAAATACATTTTCTTATTTTATATTCTTTAAAGAATAACCACCTAATAAAAATAGTGATTATATATTTGGAGAATTATGTTGTTTATAGAATAATGTATGACAACAATAGCACAAGGTATGGAAAGTGGTAAATAGAAAGTTTCTTACACTGTACGTGAAGTAGTATAAGAATACATGAAGACAGAGTAATATAAATTAAAGAATTATATTGTGAATTTAGAGCAAACACTCAAAAAGGAGTATTAATAAATTAAACATGATAAACAAGACCATATATTTTATATTAATTTTATAAATATTAATCACCCCCAAAAGCAAGAACAAAGGGAAAAGGAAAAAAAAAAACATGGGTTTAAATCAAAGCAACTACTAATATGACAGATTCAAATCAAACCATGTAAGTGGACTGATCATTACAATTTTAATTATCAGATTGCATAAAAAGCAAGAAATCCATGAGTCAAAATGAAGTGACAGGGACAAAATAAAGTATTTTGAAAAGAATAAAAATCAAAATACAGTATATTAAAAATATTGGGATTAGATAAAGCAGTGTTTATAGGGAAATTCATAGCATTAAATACTTAGGAAAGTAGAAAAGTTTCAAAATAATTGTGTAGGTTTCCATCTTAAAAAACTAGGGCATGTAGAGTAAAATAAACCAAATTGAACAGAATGATGGAAATAACATAGAAATAGAAATGAATGAAATTGAAAACAGAAAACAAACTCTGAAAATCAGGAAAACCGAAGATATTTCTTTGAAAAGATCAATAAAATCAATAAAACTCTAGCAAACCTAATAAAAAATAAAAGAGAGAGGAAATAATTTACCAATGTTAGGAACAAAAGTCATAACTGAGTTCACTGTCATTAAAATAATAATAAGGGAATAATATAAGCAACTTTATGTAAATCAGTTCGGTAACACGAATATAATTCTACATGAAGATGAAAGTCACAAACTACCAAACTCATCGACATAAAATATATAACCTGAATATTCTTAGTTCTATTAGAAAAATCGAATTCATAAACTTTCAAAAAAGAATCTATTGCATGTTTACACTGAAGACTTCTTCAAAATGTTTAAAGAAGAAATAACATCAATTCTATAAAATTTCTTCAAATAATAAAAAACTTATCAATTTTTAAAAATAAATTTTATTGTGCATATTTAAACTATATAACATTATATTATGAGAGACATATATAGAGAAAACTGCTTACTATAGCAATGTTAATTAACTTGTACATCATCCCACAGTTACCCATTTTTTTTGGTGTATATGTGACAAAACAGCTACAATCTGCTCATTTAGCAAAATCTTGAATACAAAAGCCATCATTAATTATAGTTCTCATGTTTTATATTATATCTCTAGAATTGTGCATCTTACGTATTTGCTACTTTCTATCCTTTGACCAACATTTCCCCATTGTTTTTCACCCCACCCAACCCAGCCCCTGGTAACCCTGTTTTGTTTTCTCTCTCTGCATATTTGACTTTTTTAAAAGATTCTATGTAAAGTGAGATAATGCAATATTTTTCTTTTTGTGTTGGCTTATTTCACTTAGCATAATGTCCTCTAGGTTCATTCATGTTGTGGCAAATAAGAGGATCTCCTCTAGTTTTAAGTCCGAAAAATATCCCATTGTATATTCTATCACAATTGCTTTATCCATTCATCCATTGATTGATATTATTACTTAAGTTGTTTCCAGATCTTGGCTACTATGAATAATGCTGCAGTGAACAGGGGAGTGCAGATATATTTACTTGGTGGTGATTTCATTTCCTTTGGATCTATATTCAGAAGAGTGATTGCTGGGTCATGTGATGGTTGTATTTTTAATTTCTCTAAAAATCTCGGTGTTGTTTTCCATAATGGCATCACCAATCTACAGCCAGAAAAAGATAGTACAATAAAGGAAAATAAAGGCTTAACATCCTTCATGAACACAGATGCAAATTTTCAACAAAATATTAGCAAATTGAATTCAACAATACACTAAAAGAGAAATATATCATAAATGTGGTTCATCCCAGTAATGCTTGGCTGTTTTAACATGCAAAAATAAATCAACATAACCTAATATATTAATAAAATAAAGAAAAAATAGATAATTGTATCAACAACTGAGGCAAAAAATCATAATTTCAAAATGTCACATTTATTCATTGTAAAGACACAAAACTAAGGCAGGCATCATACTGGGTGGTAGAAAGCTGAATTCTTACCATTTTAAATTGGGAATGAGGTAAGGATATATATTCTGAGCATACTTATTCAATATCTTACCCTGAGTCTTAACCAATACACTAAAGAGAGTTTCTTAAAAAATTTTTTCAAAGGTAGAAATTGAAAAGGAAGAAATAATTGTTGTTGTTTGCAAAATGGCTTAACCTCTACATAGAAATCCCAAGGATTTTAAAATAATCTCCTAAAACTCATGAGTGGATTTGCCAGTGATAAATGATAAAAAATAAAGATCAGCATATCAATAACAATAATATTTATATATACTATCAATAGATATTTGGAACTAAAATAAACAAAATGCATATAATACATTAACAAATAAAGTACTTAGGAATAAAACAGAACATCTGCGGGATGTGTATGTGGAAAATCAAAATACTATGGAATTAAAATTCAAAGAAGATTTAAATAACTGAAGACACATATGGTATCTATGGATTGAAAACTCAACATAATTAAGATCCTCATTTCCCTTATCTTTAGATTTAGTTCAATTTCAATCAAAACACAGTGGGGTATATTTGACTTTTTTTATTTTTATATCTGTTAACTATAATTAACATTATTTTATTGTATATTTCAAAATATTTCAAATAGGATTTGAAATATTCCCAAAACAAAAAGAAATGATAAATGTTTGGGGTGATAGATATATTATCTAACCCTATCCGATCATTACATTAATTATAAGCCTGTATCAAAATATCACATGTATGCCATAAAAATGTACAATAGTTATGTATTAATGAAAAAATTATCAATATTATTTTAAATCTTGGGAAAACACCCAGAAAGCATTCATGTAGAATATTGACAGAATAATTTTAAAATATATAGCAAAACGAAGAGCTTAGACTAATAAAAATTTTTGAAAAGAATTTAGAGTACTCACCCGAACTGATTTTAAGGCTTACTATGTGTTTATAGTAGTCAGTACTCTGTGGTTTTGTCATAATAATGTAACTCTAGATTAATTTTCATCCAAGCTGGAACCCAAGATGGCTACACTCTTGCTGAGGCTTATAGGCCGTCATTCCCTCCAAGCCCACTTTAGTCCTCAGCTCTGTATCAGAAATGCTTTTCTGATGGTTGCTTTGGGAACCATGGCCAAAGAAGAGATGGAGCAGTTCTGGAATAAGAACACAGGTTCAAAGAGTTTTTATCTCCCCACATCATTATCTACAGTTGGTCTCTTCCCATGGTGATGTCCATCTGCCACTGTGGCACTAGTATTGCTTTAAGTGCAAAGGTCTCTTTTTTTGGCAGGTAGGCCCTGTTGCTCCATGGGAACTTTGAGTCTAATTTGGAACTCCTGAAGCCCCTGTGTCCAGGGCCAGCACTGATTCTCACAGTTAAGTTTGCACTCATCTACCCTCTCATGTATCATACCTAGAATGGGATTCAACATTTGACATGGGACCTAGGAAAAGGCTGAAGATTTCCCCAGATATACCAAGTTACAGTGGTTGTCTTGGTTCTTAATTGTGTTGTCCTCTGTAGGGCTGGCAGCCATGTGAAGAGTGGAAGTTCCAAGCATCATCTTCCTACACATGATTACATTCACCTGTCTCACTGTTTGTCACTCTTATCTCCAGTCTGGGCAAAGTTCTCTTCATTAGTTTAGATCCTTTTGTGCTTTCAGATACCCTTGGAGCTCAGTACCAGTAGAGTAACTTGAAGACCACAGCAGTGGAAAAAGATCCATTTCCTGCCCACAGCTTGCCTTGCCAACTGTGGGCCTAGAAGGACTTATTTTCTCTATATATTGGGCTTTGATTTGTGCTGAGGTTCAGCTTTTGGCTCCTTCTTCCTGAGGCATTGGAAACAATGGCAGCTGTATAGGGACCAGGTGTGAGATTTTTAGTGCCACTGCCTGTGGGTTGCTGGCTTAAAAGACAATTATGTTCATTGGTCAGAGCCTAGGCCTTTACCAACCACACAGCGTTATTGAAAGAAGAGAGATGGGGGTGGAGAGGAATTAGTTTATCCCAGCTAGAGGGAGATAAAGCCGGGTAGTTATTCCTTGGAGCAGCTGCTTTAGGGAGAAAATATATAGCTTTTGACACAAGAAGATCCAGAAAATGATCATGGAACATGCTAGAGTTTAGTTCTTTTTCTTGCCTATTTTCAGTAAAACAAGCCTCTTAATTTCATGTTTTCTAATTCAGGTCCATGTATCACCTTTTTCTGAAACTGAATTAAAATACTCATCTTTAACAAAGAATATAATGCTAGGTTAGAAAATGTGTCAAGTCTATAAAAAAGCTTGAAGAAATATGGTCAGTTACTCTAATAAAGGAGTAAAGGCAATTCAGTCTGTTTAACAAATGATATAAAAACAATTTTATTTCTTCAGTATGCATAAAAGGAAGCCCTGATCTATACTATATGCTACATACAGATTAATTTAACTGTCTGTAAATTATACCTTCAACAAACCAGACTAAAAGAGTTAAGAAGAGTATGATACCTTTCATTTTTTAAAAATAACACATTCTATACACACAGAGTATAAATGTGTAAATGCACATGGAGTAGTTAAGTAATACGCTTAACAAGTATGTAATTCTAAGTATATTGTTATAGAGGATGATGGTCAAAGAGGACTCTGGATTTTCTATAAATGTTTAACATTAATTTAGTGCCAGCATTTTATATGGCTTTAAAACATATTAACAATTTTAATTCTCAAAGAAACCATAAAGGTAGCTATAATAATTATTTCTGTATTAAAAGGATATTAAGGCACAGAGATGAAAAGTAACATTGATGAAATCACATTTATCGTCCCTGGCAGATATGCGATTTAACCCAAAGTGTCTTGCTCTAGGTAACCTTCCTTTACCTGTGACGTCATCTTGCATCTCTGCTCTGCCTCACTTCTACTCTGAGTAGTACAAAACTGCAATTATAAATAAACTATGAAACACAAAAATCTGATAAATGAGAGGAAAAAAGACAAGTCACACTGCTGCAGAGTCTCTACGTGGACTTGTAAAATAAGTTACCAAAGATAAGCTATAATAAAAACACATGGGTAAGAATCAAACACAAGCTCTCTCAATTTCTACTGTTGAACCATTGTTTAGCAAACAAAAAATGTACTGGATCAGAGCATCCCGTCATTAGTTATTAGTTTTAGTGTTTTGTTTTGTTTTGTTTTGTTTTGTTTTGTTTTGTTTTTGACGGAGTCTCACTCTGTCACCCAGGCTGGAGTGCAGTGGCGCGATATCGGCTCACTGCAAGCTCCGCCTCCAGGGTTGACACTGTTCTCCTGCCTCAGCCTCCCGAGTAGCTGGGACTACAGTCGCCCCACACCATGCCTGGCTAATTTTTTTGTGTTTTTAGTAGAGATGGGGTTTCCCCATGTTACCCAGGATGGTCTCGATCTGACCTCGTGATCTGCCCGCCTCGGCCTCCCAAAGTGCTGGGGTTACAGGTTTCAGTCACCACGCCCAGCTTAGTTTTAGTTTTACTTCAAGAGCCTCAGGTTTCTTTCAAAGCTTTTTAATTAAAAAATCAGTGATTATTTTATTTTCAATAACTGAGTAAAGCTTTACTTGAAAGAGCATACAAATCATAAAGCTCCAAAATGATCTTTTTTGATCCCATATCTCACATCCAGGTCATGCTGATGCAAGTGTTGGATTCCATGGCCTTGGATAGTAGCATTGCCCCTGTGGTTTTGCAGGTAGAGCCCCCCATCCTGGTTGCTTTCACAGACTGGCATTGAGTGTCCGTGGCTTTCCCAGGGACACAGTGCAAGCTGTTGGTGGGACTACCATTCTGGAGTCTGGAGGATAGTGGCCCTCTTCTCACAACTCCTCTACGCCCCACTCCAGTAGGGACTCTATGTGCAGGCTCCAACCTCACATTTCCCTTCTGCATTGCCCTAGCAGAGGTTCTACATTAGGGCTCTGCCTATGCAGCAAACTCCTGCTTGGACATCCAGGTATTTCCATACATCCTCTGAAATCTAGGTGGAGGTTCCCAAACCTCAACTCTTGACCTTTGTGCACTTGCAGACTAAACACTATGTGGAAACTGCCAACATTTGGAGTTTGCAAACTCTGAAGTCATGCCCCAAGCTGTACCTTTACCCCTTTTAGCCACAGCTGGAGGGGCTGGGACTCAGCACAGTAAGTTCCTAGGCTGCACACAGCTGGGGGGCCCTGGACCTGGCCCATTAAACCAATTTTTTCTCATAGGCCTCCATGCCTGTGATAAAAGTACCTGCCACAAAGGTCTCTGATGTGACCTGGAGACATTTTCCCCATTGTCTTGGTGGTTAATATTTGGCTTTTTGTTAGGCCTGCTTGAATTTATTCTCAGAAAATAGGTTCTTCCTTTCATCACATTGTCAGGCTGCAAATTTTCTGAACTTTTACGCTCTGTTTCCCTTTTAAACATAAGTTTCAATTCCAAACCATATCTTTGTGAATACATATCTTTGTGAATACCAGTTACCCTAAATCATCTCTCTCAAGTTCAAAGTTCCACAGATCTCTAGGGCAGAGGCAAAATGTCACTAGACTCTGCTATAACATAGCAAAAGTCACCTTTATTCCATTCCCAGTAAGGTCCTCATCGCCAGTTGAGATGAGCAGCGTTTGGTCAAAGCCATGAATAAGACCCTGGGAAGTCCCAAACTTTCCCACATCTTTCTGTCTTCTTATGAGCCCTCCAAACTCTTCCAATGTCTGCCTGTTACCCAGTTCCAAAGTCACTTTCACATTTTTGGGTATCTTTACATCAGAACCCCACTTCTGGTACCTATTACTGTATTACTCTGTTCTAATGTTGCTAATAAAAACATACCTGAGACTGGGTAATTTATATAGAAAAGAAGTTTTATTGACTCAGAGTTCCACATGGCTGGGGAGGCCTCACAATCATGGTGGAAGGGAAAGAAAGTGAAAAGTCATGTCTTGCATGGCAGCAGGCAAGGGAGAGAGAGCTTGCACAGGGGATATATCATTTATAAGACCATCAGATCTCGTGAGACTTATTCACTATCATGAGAAGAGCACAGAAAAGACCTGCCTCATGATTCAATTACCTCCCACCAGCTCCCTACCACTATACATGGTAATTATGAGAGCTACAATTCAAGATGAGATTTGAGTGGGACATAGCCAAACCGTATCAGTAATGATCAGACTAGTTATAAAATTCTACTTTAATATTTATCTGCTTATACTTATGCATAATATATGTTTTTATCATAGTTATTCTAAGCAATCAACTGCATTTAATTGTACAGTATTTCCTGCAAAGCACTTAATAGTGGATACATAAAATTAATTCTTCTTGAGCAGAAACTGATACATTTCTAATAGCCATTCAGTAAGATGATTTGACATATTAATTTTAATTGTTTCATTACAGTATTTCTTTTTTACCTATTTTAATTTTAATCATAAATAAATATTACAGCATTTTATTATATGCAACAAATAATTTAGTTGTTGCACCAGATCAGTGGGCCTTTGTTTTTCAGGTGGCTACTTGTGGTCTCTAAGTGTGAAATAAATTGTCAATCTGTTGCCCTAATCCAACTGTTATTTTGACTTTTGCCATTATAATTGTTGAAAACTTTCATACAAATACATAATAATTTATCATTTTATCTTTAAAATCCTCAACCATTCAATTCCCATGCTATTTATATATATTTAATCTAATATTATTTTGAATGATAATGTAATATTCAAGTCAGTTTTACAATGAATTAAATTTTTTCTCAAGAAGCATAATCACATTTATAACTCTATTACTTCCCTTCAGTGCATGACCTGCTACAGAATTATTTGCCCCCTAGAAATACTCACATTTTCGTGAATAACTTTTACATATTTGTTTATTTACAAACCTCTTTCTTTCTGATTTATTCTGTCATCATGGGCTTATGCGACTATGTAGAATTACTAATTCACAGATTAGGTCACTAAAAGATGAGTCTGTCATTTCTAAAGATGAAATAAAATGTGAAGTTTAAATTTTTTAATAAAGCAACAGGTCAAATATAGTCCAAGGAAAAGGTCCAAAGAAAAAATAGTCTCCAACTTTCTGTAAGATGTCCATCTCATAAATAAATTGAATGATTTTTCATTAAATCTAAGCCATTCTGCATACTCTTTTGCACTGCAAAATGATAGCAGTTTGGCCAATAGTTTTGCACTTGAAAGTTCTTTTCTATCTTACATAAATGTTATTTTTATTATTAATTAAATAATTTCTAAAATTATTTACATGCATACAAATTTTATTTAAAGTCACCATTATTTCTCTGAAGCATTTTGTCTCTTTGTGTACCACATTGCATTTTCTCCTCTCCTCCTTGTAATTATCTTGGTCTCATTTATTCTACCTCAGTTTTCCCTAGTCCCGCATAATGAAATTTGTCAGATTCATCAACTATAAATTTAATACAATGTCTGCGCTCATCAGGATCTGTGGTTTCAGAACACTTTTAAGAAATCTCATCACATTATGTATTTTAGTATTGAGATAATTTCCTTATCAATTAGATATATTAGGTAATGTTAAACACATAGATATTATATTTTATCTAAAATTATACTCATTATAAATCTCATCAGTAAGGCACATTTATTGTGAATCAAATAAAGCTTAAATTTTAGGGTCTGAAATTAGCACTATTCTGTTCTAAAGCCTTTTGCAATTAACACAAACATACTTTTTGTATTAGTAATTTATCTTTCTGTTTTTTTTTTTAAAGACCTCCCAAATTATAGAGGTTTCTGGTACCACAAAACCTAGATCTGAGCCTCCATATATATATAAGAAATTATAGTTGATGGTTAGATCTCCATATTGCTTCAAACACAAAGCTCCCGATTCTTATATTCTAACATGGTCCAATCTGATCATCTAGATTTACGCTCTTGAATACAAGTCTTAACTTTTCAGATCTTGGATCTGGAGATCTATTTTGGGCCCAGCTACAAGTAAAGTGATTTTTATTTTGTGTTTACTAATTGCAATCCTTGATTCTAGCATGATTCTCACAACAGTATGGACAGGGGAATTATATATTACATACTAATTAATAATGACAAATGAAGAAAAATGACCTATCATTGAAGCAACACAAATAGATAAAAATAAAGAATTTAGTACTAGGTAAGATAAATTAGGTAAAAAACTACAAAAAATGGCTTTATGTACTTTAAGTTTATGTCAGAAGAAATTAAAGCATGAAAACTGAAGGAACAATTATCTGCAAATTATTTTAGACTTTCCCTATTAATATTTGAAAAGTGAAGAAGATTTTTAAGTTTGTATTTCAATTTGAAATGTAACATCTTTGTTTGTACTATTAATTGAGGTCAGGGTCTACTATAATCATTTATTTGAGAAAATCAAAGCTTCCATTAATTTTTTCATGTATAAGTATATAAAAATGAAATGTTTGAAGATAAAAGACTTATAAAGAAGCATAAAGAAAAGACCAATGTTCAGTCTAAAAGAAATGCAGTAAAATCAGGTCTGATTGCAGGTTGTCAGTCTGAACTGCTAGGTCTCTCATTAAGATTTCCCTGAAGGGATAGAGCCTGCTACTTCCAGGTTTGTTCTCTCTAGGGGAGCCTAAAAGACAAGTGACAGAAAATCAGATCAACCTATCAAAATGTCACAGCTGTCTGATTCTGTTACTCTCATGCTGAGCACATAGTAGGCACTCAATAGACTTTTGAATGGTGGATTGGCCCAGCTACATCAAATGAAGCATTCAAAGAGCAAGGTTTGAATTAAGGATGAACAGAGACTTCCATTATAAAAATTTCCTAAAGATGTTAAGTATTTTCTCAATCCAGTGCTGTGTATTTCCCAATTTACATATTTCAAATGAAGTTCCTTATTTTGTGATTCTGAAGAGCAGGTGCTTTCAGCTTCTTCAAATGTTGATCAACTCTACAGGAATTTGTTCAATTCTTTAAATATATTCCAACACTGGCACATTTTTTTTCTGTTATTTCAAATCACTTTCAAGATTTATTTATGAAATTCAGTTTCATTCTCTATGAATTTCAAAACATTTCTATTGTGTGGGTGTAAGTGAGTGTGGTGTTTATGAGAGAATGTGAGAGCAAAAGTTTGAGAAGAAAAGATTTTTTTAATGACTGCTTTTAGAAATTTATGGTATCATATATTTCAATTTATATGCATATGATGGTTTCACTAATGGTTAAAAATGAATAGTTAAAATAAGTGGTAGGAAGTTTTATAAAGTTTCATAAAGCTAATTTTATTATTATTGCCATACACAGATTAAAAAAATGAACTACAGAGAAGTGAATACTGCGAGTTTTACAGTTTCAAAAATCTTTTGGTTGCTCTTGGTTTGTTAGTGTTTCTGCAATACTGGGTGAAACAACAACCAACAGTAAAGGAAAATAAATTTAGAACTTTAAAATTTCTGTAGTTCCTTTTGTTAGAATCATGCATTTTATTTCTTCATCCTGTTGAAAATAAAACAGGGAACTTCTATTCTTGCAATATAGCTGACTAGATTCTCTGAAGAAGGATTGTTTAGAGTGTACAATTGCATGTGGAATAAATAACTAAGAAAAATATTTTGAAGTTCTGCTCATATTAAAATGGAAGTATATCAGAAAGTCTGGCAAGTGAACATATGAAGGGCTGGCTTTCATTAGGAAGGGTGCACTGAACCCAACATCAGGCATGGGGAACAAGAGACAAAAAGTAGACCTCTCCTTCCCACTCTTGCAAAAAATCAAGTAAGATTCACAGGAAACTGCAAAAGTCTGAGACCCTTATGGTCAATACCATCAATGTAATTCTATTAATATCAAATTTTCTGAAAAAGGATGATGGATGAAATGCCTTATACAACTGATAAGAATGTAAATTGATACAGTCACTTTGGTAAAGGTTTGTAATTGCATATTAAATGGAAATTCTCATATTCTTATCATTCAGTCATTTCTCTGAATGTGAGAAGAGCATTCACAACTCTTTGTATTTTATTATTTTGTTTGTACTCTGTTCAATTTTTTGCATATATACATGAAGAACCACAAAAAGAAATGTTTTAGCTATATTTTACATAATAACAAATACATGAAAATAAAATATATAACAATCATAGAATTAATAAATTGTGGTATGTATATACAATGGATTTCTTTCAGCAGCAAAAAATGAAGGAACTGTAGCTAAATGTAACAGCATTATTAAAACTCAAAAACGTTATGTTGAGTGAATGGACCCAGTCACAAAATAACATATTTATTTCACTCATTTTTTTAAAAAGCATTGGTTCAAATATTCGAATCAAACATTTTATTTTTTCAAATAAGAAGTATGTGCACAACTCAGGACAGATGTAACTTCTAGGGAAAGAAATAATGGGATATTTTAGTGAGCAGCACAGTGGGCTTCTACGGTAGTTGTTAACATTCTATTTATTTCTGTGAAGGGTATGGATACTTATTTAACCATTTTTAAAAATCATACATATTAATTTTTTACATTTGTGCATATAACATTTGCCACAATGAAGATGTTAAAAAATCAAATAACAAAGATGAGAAGTAAAAGAAATATATGATAAGAAAAGTAGGATGAATAATATAAAAAAGGTTTTGAGTAGGAGTCTAACAAAATATTTTGTATGTTGTTAATAAGTACATTATGAAAAGAGGAAAGGAACAAATAAGTGCTGAAAAGAGACAAATAAGACATCAAGACAAAGAAATAAAGAAATGCAGATAATAACGTGAATTACTTATTCACGTTGGCTGTTATTTTAAAATGGTAGATTCAATGTATGTCTTTGGGTCTACTCTTTCTTGAAATTGTGTTAAAATGACATTAGTCATAAGTCGGCAGAGACAAAAACAAATAGGAAATGAAAAGGAGAAGTTTCAATACATTGTATGCTAAAGCCTAGGCCCCTTTCTCATTCTCTCTTTCCAGATAGATGATAGATAGATAGATAGATAGATAGATAGATAGATAGATAGATAGATAGATAGATAGATAGATATGTGTAAAATATATATTGGTCTATATATTGAAAGAAATGCATTAAAAACTAAATGTACAATTTTGAAGATAAGTCCAAAGAAACATTAACAAAAGAAAAAAGGAACAAAAATAAATAAGAAAAGAGGAAAAAATAGGATCAATTCGGGTAGTCAACTAGTTATTCTTCTGAATAATAGGGGTTGCAAAAATAATGTATTTTCTTATGAAGGAATTTGGTCAAAAACTTTCATCAGAATAGGAAGATGTGAATGTCCAGACTCAAAAGCTTTGCTCATTGTTTAAAACAAGAAAGTTTGAACGCCCCAACAAGATACGTCATTATAAAATTTTAGAACTCTAGGAATAAAAAATTATAATCTCAACAGCCCCCAGAAAGAATGCTAAAAGGTTACATCTAAAACACCAAGAAGGACAATGTCTTTGTATTTTCAGTAATATCAGGAAGGGTGAGGATGATTGGAAATGCTTTGAAATTTCTTAGAAAAAAAATTTTTCCACCTAAAATTTTATGAGCAGGTAAATTAGTGTTCTGGTAAGAAGTGGACTGATGAGGTTTTCTGACACACAAAGTCTTAAAGCTATCTCCTGTATTGTCCTTTTCCTGAAGATCAAGAATAAATGTGCTCAAGAAAAGGGAGGAAGGTAAGTAAGGAGAGATAAAAATAATACTGTGAATAATGACAAATAGAAATCCTAAAACACAACCAGTCTGGAGAAAAAAAAAAAAAGGAAGTCCTGATAGGCACTAATATTATGGCTTCTGGATTGGGAATATAGATTTACGCTTCCAGGAGTTGGAAGAAAAGTTATTGTTATATATAAAGTAAAATGAACAGCAAGCCAAAAGGAGGAAATAAAACCACACTGCAAACATGTCTCAGACTGAACAATATTCTTCATAATTAATAACTGAAAAACTGAAAAAAGCTACCTATTAATTTATATTTATAGATTGTCAAATATGGAAGATACATTTGTTTCTGAGGAGAAGTGGAAAGAAAAATAGATTTTCCTATTTCATCTTAGAAGGCCTCTATATCTTAAAAACCCAATAATAGATTACTAGTATATGGAAGAATTGAATAGGGCACAAAATCAAGAAATAGAAGAACATGCTGTGAGTAGTGGCTCATGCCAGTAATCCCAGCACTTTGGGAGGTTGAAGTGGAAGGATCACTTGAGGTCAGGAATTCAAGACCAGCCTGGGCAACATGTCAAAACCCCATCTCTACTAAAAATGCAAAAATTAACCGGGTGTGATGGCTTGCGCTTGTAATCCCAGCTACTCAGGAGGGTGAGGCAGGATAACCACCTGGACCTGGGAGGTAGAGGTTGCGATGAGCCAAGATCATGCCACTGCACTCCAGTCTGGGTGACAGAGTAAGACTCCATCTTATATAAATAAATAAATAAGAAAAGAAACAGAAGAACATGCATATCATGTTGGGAAAAATTGTATAGATTATTGCTTCTGTAAATTAGAATTCGAGATTGGGGAACCAGTGAAGCATAAGGAAGCACTATTTGTTTTTATAAAGGGTTATATGTAAAATTGAGATTTAAAACTAATTTAAAAAAATAAAATGATAAAACCTTGTTAAAGAAAATAAATATAAAATTAGTGGATGGGGGATGAGTACTTCCATGGCCGTGACCGGGCAATAGATCTTCCTCTATTTGTTCTTAATATTGCTTCTGATTTTTCCTTTCCCTTCTTTCTGAATCCTTCCAGTATCCTTCTTTCCTATGCTATAATTTTGGTTTTCTAACTTTCTCTTCATCTCTTCAATCATCTTTGCCTGTTTCCTCCCCTTCTTTCTTAATATCAAATGCTTTCATTTTAAAAATGTCAAAACTTGGAACACACTTTGTACCTGTTTCTCCCCTACAATATTTTCATACTTAAGTATGTGCCTTTGTCATTTAGATTGGGTCTGTGATTCTAGATGGATTCAAGGTGAGTGTAAAGGAAGCAAAGTTCTTTAACATTACTGTGGGATTATTTTCAGATGACATACATCTTTACCTTTCCATTTGGAAAAGAATCCCCAGAGTCCTATAATTTGTTAAGTACTGCATATTGATCTACTAGTGTTTTAGAAAGTATCTTAATATGGTCTTTTTAGGTTTCATCTTTTTTATAAATTAAACTTATATTCAAATTGTCAAATGTTCTTATTAGCATGATTATGAATTCTGTGGATAACAGGGACTGATATATTTTCATCAATGACCCACTAATGCAATCTATAGGTTCATTTTCACAACTGCAATGCATAACTTACAATTCAACTAAAGCTTTGAATAATTTAGTTCACAAAAGCCATTTCAGTAGGTACTTTTACATACCTGACATAGCTGACTTATCTCACATACTTTAAATATAATAATTAATTTCCATGAACAAAAAATACTTCGTAATTTTAATAACATATAAGATAAACTTTTAACTTCACTGATAAAAGCACAATTAAGAATTATATCACATTGTAAGTACAGTACTTCTAGTTTTCAATAAAAAATATAATCTAGAAAAAAATAAACTTAATCTGTTATTCACTATTTTTGAAAATGTCGCGGGTTTTCAAAACTCCTATTTCTGCAAATAAGGATTGTTGTGTGAAATATTCTCATTTTCATTGATCAATCCAAAATTCTTACACATATATTAATACCCTTCTCTCCATAAAGCCCTTCTTACTTCCTCAGATGGATTTAGTTTCTCCCCACTCTTTACAATCTAGCAGACTTTAAACCATCTATATAACCACAGTGTAATAATTATTTACAAGCCTCAAAACTATACCAGTCTAATAAGAAGACTCTTGAGGATAGTGACTTCATTTTGTGTTTTTTTTTTGTATCTCTGAGGATGGTATTCTGAGCCCCCATATACACGTGTATACTCAAGTTCAGTAATCACCAATAGCTATAAAAATACATAAAACTTCATTATGTATCTCTAAAAAACAAGACCTTTTATTTATAATACTGCCCCAATACTATTTTTACTCTTAATAAAAAATTAAGAATTACAGTAACTCCTAAATACCAGAAAACAGTTAAAATAGTGCTAAAATGTCCCAAATTCTCTCTCTCTCTCTCTCTCTCTCTCTCTCTCTCTCTCTCTCTCTCTCTCTCTCTGTTTCTCTCTAATGTTTTGATTGACTCTGGATTCAAACAAGGTCCACATATTACATTTGGTTGACATGTATCTTAAGTCTCATTATATCTACAATACCCAAACTTTTTTATTCTGTCTTGCAACTGATTAAGAAGGTGAGTTTTTTATTCCATAGGATTTTCTACTTTCTAAATATATTTGATTCCATGTTTGTAGTGGCACTTAACATATCACTCTATTCATTTTATACTTCTTATAAATTTGTAGTTAGTATTAATGAAATCAAATAAATAATACATTATGTTTGTCTAACTGTGAATGTAAGACTAAATAAAATCCGAGTACTATAGTTATCAATAAGTGAAGGGAGAGAATAGGATAAATGAACAAATGATGGAATTACAATTTCTCTGATGATATATTTCATTTGTCATTGGAAACATGCAAAAATTTTACACGATATTAATATTAAACCAAAATATAAAATAAAAATACTTAATATTTAGAAGCCAAATGAAGCAAATAGTCTCTAACAAGACCTAAGTGTACAGAGAGAAATTATTTCAAGGGATTTCAAAATGCAATAACTTGTGCTTATACATTGGCAAATATCCTAAGAGCAAAATTTTTTAAATTTATTTTAATAATCTTATTTTTAGTAATTATTTTGGTATTATCACAATAAATGTATTGTATGCACACATAAGGGACTGGTGTGCTTGAGCCAACTTCGTACCACCTTATGTGAAACCCGGTCATTGAATTTTCAGTAACTTTGTGAGCCCAGTGTTAAATGCAGTTATTATTAAAAAATTAAATCATAAAACCTCACAACTAAATATATTTTGTTTTAAAATGAAGTCAATGATATTCAACAATTCATCATTTCTTAATTACTCTATTTTATGACATTTGTGATCTTGAGATTATTTGCATCTATTGTACCTGTATGGTGAACATATTAGACATCCCTGCATGATAACGCATCTTTCTGAACTTTGCATTCAGTGGTGCCATGTTAGTAGTCTGAAATCAACCAGAGTGGGCATATTTACTCCATGGAAATAAGCTAACGCTACGAACCAGGGCTGTTTTTATTTCTCCAGGCAGTTTATTTTTCAATACTTAACATTTAACAGCATACTACTATATATGTAAGCACTCATCTATGAGAAAAAGTCAAATAAGCAAATAAGCTAATATCATTAGAAACCAATAGTTTTCAGATTATAAAATGTAGATAAATATACAATCAAATAATACAAAAACACTATAATTCTAAAGTGTTATTGGACATATTAGTATGACTCTATGATGTGTTTTCTCTCTTATTAAAAAAGGCATATATTCCTAGATGCATTTATCAAAACTCTAGAAACAATGAACAATATAATAATGAGAAACCGTAGTGCCCAGGTTGTGATCACTGAACACATTGCATTAATAATAATCAAAGCTCCTTGAGGAAATGACTAATTCCAGGTCTGAAGTAAAAAAGGTGCAAGAGGTATTTGGAATTATCACATTATACAAGATATCATGAAAGTCATAAAGATTACTAGGCTCATATTAAATAAAACAAAACAAAACTTTGAATGATGTCTCTGGTCAAAGATAGGGCAATATGAGCATCAAAAATAATTACTGCAATAGATTGAAGTATATCAAACACACTAATACTACTGCAATCGTAAGTAAAATAAAAATATATTTCTCACTTTTATTACATTTTGAGAACCAATTATTATTCTCTATAATTAATAAACACTGGAACATATTCCTTAACACTTCATGATACTTAGACTAATGTAACAAACTGCAGCTGATGAATGCGAAATACATGATACAATTAGAATAGAATTATTTTGCAACTCCTAAATAAATAAAGCAGGTAGACAATCAGCAATGATCGTCTAAAACATTTAGGTAGAAAACTGGCAATGAATATTATGTGGATGGATTGGACTCATAATACCTGGTCACACTGATCAAAATTAATTTCACAAAAAGATATATAATGTGTCTCCTGTTACGGATCTATGAGAAGTACAGAGCATCTCTCTGTCCTTCTTGTCAGAATTATATGGACACTAGTTAAGGTCTGTAAATGAATGTGAGAATCAATAAACAGAACTGTAAACATGTTAGCTGAAAATCTCCCTTTCAAACTGTTAACTATGTAGAAATGAAGTGAAATTACATTCTGCACTTGAAAAGGAGCAGTAGGACACTTTGTAGCGACAACAAATATTTTTAAAAATCAATTTCTTTAAGAAGACTAATATTTTCCCTAAATGACTGTCATGGCAGTGGCAAAAGTATTTAAAATTCAGGTATCCAGTTTCAACATTTTGAAAATCATCTTCTACTTACCAAGTAACTCTATAAAAGCTTTTCAGAAATGAGGTTCATTAATGAATTGTAAATTATATTTTGAAACTATTTTGCAAAGAAAGTGCATGATAATTGTTAGTTTCTAACTTGCTGTTATAATCTTATTAATCATGTTTATGACTTCAAACGTAAAATATACTTTTAAAGAAATGAAAGATGTTCAATCTATGAAGAAATGAAGACTTAAGATAGAAGTAGTTATAAATAAAAACCATTATGTTCAGAGTCAGAAAAGTATGGGCAATAGGTTAATAATATATTTACAGTATATACCTAAAGACACACTCTCTCTTTTTTATTCCTTTGTGCATACATGTGTGTATATATGCACTCACCAGATCTCTCTCTCTTTGTTTATGTCTATCTATCTATCTATCTATCTATCTATCTATCTATCTATCTATCTATCTTTGGATAAGAGATAAAACAATGCTTGCTTTGAATTTTATTGAATTCTATATTTTTAAAATTGTAGTTATTTCTTGCACATGAATGCTAATATTTCCTTTCCATATTGTGATATGTGCATATTAGGACACACACACATACACACATCACATATACACATACACAAACTAAATAGTTTCGTCAGTACAGTTCTTTACGTAGTAACTGAGAATTCAAACTATGAAAAACTTTTAGGAGTTGGCTGCATTTTCTACATATAGTAGAAAATATTTGGTTAGTAGAATTAAGCTGCTGCCAACTTGAGGCAGTTATTTTCTGGACTGTAAAAAGATGGGAGGGATAAACTTCTTGGATGAAAAGAATTAATGACATCATTATCAGTCAATGTAAAGATATCCTCAAGCATCACTGACATGGTAAATTATTAAATAAAAAATTATAGCACCCGCACAGCAAAGCTAATGGTGCATATCTTTAAAAACGAAAAGCAGCCTTAGGTGGTGGTATTTATACAGTCTGCACCTAGAGTGTTCAGTTTTTCCTTTAGAATGCATTGATTACCTAAAAATACCTTGATTGAAGGAAGGGAGTCTTTAACCTTGATAATGAATAAGTCCCAAGTTGCTGCTCTAATGTCCTAAGTCCTCAGTTTATCTTTGTTTCTAACAGTGTGACTCTAAATCAAGATCAAAAAGTAACTCAACATGAGGAAAAATAAAAAGGAGGTCATTTAATCACCCTGTTAGCTTCAAATGATTATTGATTCTTGGAGGTGATGTCTAATTCTGCCAGAAAATCCATTTCAGTAATGATTACTACCTCACTTTTATCTATAATCCTGGAGGTTATTAAAAGTGAAGGTCTCAAGGGAAGTATACAACTTAGGCCATTAATATCATATTTCATATTTTTATAAGAATAGTTTCTTTTTGTTCCCTTTACCTACAATGGAATCAGGGTGGTCATTTAGAAATATGTGCTTCACCACAAGTCTAATTATCATATACATTCCTTTGGGAAACAGAAACACATTGAAGTACCTGATAGACACATATCAAACAGAGTAGTTCATATGGAACTTCTTTTTGTTTCGCATTACCACATGTACACAGCATTCAAGTATCATACCTAGAAATCTGACATTAATATATTGCCTTTTGTTCATTCAAATTTTTCAATCATATCTGAAATGCTGTTAGAATCCCAGATTTGCAAAATCTCGGTTAAAATAGACAAATACAGACAATATTTGTGCCTCTAACATAGATAACTAGAGTTAAGATAATCTCTTATATAGGATTTGTTAAGGGTGATGTGCCACCAAATCAGACATTTTCTTCTTTGGGCTATCTCTATGTTTATAGTTATTCAGTGAAATCAGGAAGAAAAAGAGAAGAGGACATGTATGGAGCAAAATCTTAAAATGGCATATCACAGGTTGAATTTATTATTTAAACTTCTGCTGAATTGTAACAGGAGCAGACCTAAGAAGTAACTTGAATCTCATGTAATGGGAATGAGGGAAGGAAGAGATATTTGTGAATAAAATTGTTATGCATTGGTAGAAACTGCACGTTGAATATGAGGTAAATGGAGGAGTTTAAGTTAACAACCTTATTTGTGAAATAGGCAACAATGTCTCAAAAATAAAATATAGGGAAAAGGATAATTGGAAGGAAATATTATGAGCTTAGTTTTGAAGAAAATGAATATGAGTTCCAAGTTTTTATTTATGAGGCCATCAAAAATATGACTGTAATATTTAAAAAATAGGTATAGGATAGAATTAGAAATTTGTATCTAAAGTTATATGTCATCATTACACTGAAAAGGATACTGAAGAAAAAGGTAATAAAATAAGAAATGAAAGTGGGAGTATGGAAGTTATTTAAGCTCCTTTTGGGTTTTGTCCTTGAATGACAAAATATCAACTTTTTATATCAGAGTTTTATTTCATTAAATGTAATACATATGGGGCTATCATATGGTTTCAATGTGTTCCTACCCAAATTGCATCTTGAATTGTAGTTCTCATAATACCCACATGTCATGGAAGGGACCTGGTGGGAGGTAACTGAATCATGGGGGTAGCTACCTCCATGTTGTTCTCATGATAGTGAGTGAGTTCTCACAAGATGTGATGGTTTTATAAGAAGCTTTTCCTCCACTTTATTCTGCACTTCCCCTTCCTGCTGCCACGTGAAGAAGGATGTGTTTGCTTCTTCTTCCTCCATGATTATAAGTTTCCTGAGGTTTCCCCAGCCATGCTGAATTGTGAGTCAATTAAACATCTTTTTAAAATAAATTACACCATTTAGGATATGTTTTTATTAGTAGCATGAGAATGAACTAATACAGTTTAAATTGGTACTGGTAGAGTGGTGTGCTACTGTGAAAATACCCAAAAATGTGGAAGCAACTTTGGAACTGGGTAAACAGGCAGAGGTTAGAACAGTTTGAAGAGCTCAGATGAAGACAAGAAAATGTTGGAAAGTTTGAAACTTTCTAGAGACTTGGAGGGCTCAGAAGACAGAAAGATGTGGAAAAGTTTGAAACTTCCTAGAGACTTGCTGAATGGCTGTGACCAAAATGCTGATAGTGATACGGACAGTAAGGTCCACGGTAAGGTGGTCTCAGATGGGGATGAGGAACTTGTTGGGAACTGGAGTAAAGGTCACTCTGGCTATGCAAATAGACTGGTGACATTTTGCCCTGCCCCAGAGATCTGTGGAACTTCGAGCTTGAGAGAGATGGTTTAGACTATCTGGTGGAAAATTTTCTAAGCAGGAAAGCATTCAAGAAGTGGCAGAGCAAAATATTAGCAAATTTGCAGGCTCACGATGTGGTAGAAAAGAAAAACCCATTTCCTGGGGAGAAACTCAAGTCAGCTGTAAAAATTTGCATAAGTAACAAGGAGCCAAATGTTAATAGCCAAGACAATGGGGGAAATGTTGTCAGGGCCTGTCAAGGACGTTTGTGGCCGCCCCTCCCATCACAGGCCCAGAGGGCTAGGAGAAAAAATTGTTTTGTGGGATGGGTCCAGGGTCCCCTTGCTGTGTAAAGTCTAGGGACTTGGTGCCCTGGATCCCAGCCACCTCAGCTATGGCTAAAAGGGGCCAATATACAGCTCTGGCTGTGACTTCAGAGGGTCCGAGCTCCAAGCCTTGGCAGCTTCCACATGGTGTTGATCCTGCAGGTGCATAGAAGACAAAAATTGAGGTTTCAGAACCTCTGCCTAGATTTCAGAGGATGGATAGAAATGCTCAGATGTCCAGTGAGGTGTGCTGCACAGGCAGAGACCTCATGAACAACCTCTGCTAGGGCAGTGGAGAAGGGAAATGTGGGATCGGAACCCCCACACCTAGTCCCCACTGGGGCACTGTCTAGTAGAGCTGTGAGAAGAGGGCTACCATCATCCAGATGCTAGAATGGTAGGTCATCCGACAGCTTGCACCGTGAACCTGGAAAAGCCACAGACACTCAATGCCAGCCTCTGAAACCCGCCAGGATTGGGGTGCTGTATGCTGCAAAGTCACAGGGACAGAGGTGCCCAAGGCTGTGAGAGTCCACCTCTTACATCAGCATGACATAGATATGAGACATGGAGTCAAAGGAGATCATTTTAGAACATTAAGGTTTAATTACTGCCCTACTGGATTTCAGACTTGTGTGGGGTCTGTAGTCCCTTTGTTTTGGCCAATTTATCCCATTTGTAATGGGTGTATTTATTGGAGGACTGTTAGAAGGGCATGATTGTGTTTTGAAATGCAAAGACATGAGATTTGGGAGAAGTCACAGGCAGAATGATATGTCCTCACTCAAATCTCATTTGAACTATAGTTCTATAAATCCCCACGTGTCGTGGGAGGGACCAGTGGGATGTAATTTAATCATGGGGTTGGTTACCCTCATGCTGATCTTGTGATAGTGAGTGAGTTCTCATGAGATCTGATAGTTTTATAAGGGGCTTCCCCCTTCCCTTGGCACTCATTTCTCTCACCTGCTGCCATGTAAGACATGCCTGTTTCACCTTCTGACTTGATTGGAAGTTTTCTGAGGCCTCCCTAGCCATGTGGAACTGTGAGTAAATTAAACCACTTTTCTTTATAAAATACCCAGTCTCAGGTATGTCTTCATAGCAGCATGATAATGGACTAATACAGGTTATTCAATTATAATTACAGAAAAGCCACATAAACATTAAAATAAATTAAAATAAAATAAAAATAAAGCCAAATTAGAATGTAATGCTGCCAAATAGAGATTTATTTACCCTAATTTATAGAATAGAACACATTCACATGAAATCATGTGTTTGAAAATAGACATTTTTAAATGCTGTTGGTAAGTGTTTATTCATGTCATTTGCATTTCTCTCTTTCATGGAGGTTACGCTAGAGTCAGGAAGGATGGATAATTGAAAAAATAAGTAAAATGTTATGCAAATAGTTTTCATGACAAGGAAAAATTAGGAGGGTGGGAATATACAAATGCATAGATGCTACAATTTTAAGTAGACTGAACAGGGACAGCATCACTTAGAAAGTAACCTTTCAGATAACAGTATTTTTCTTTATGCTTAGTAACATAGAAATAAAATTTCAATCTAATGATGTCAAATTTGTCTAAATTATAAATTAATGAAATCTTGCTGAATAATAGGCATATTCATATTCAAACTTCAAAATTTATTTTTTTCTTTCTCTATAGTAATTATGGAAAAGACATTCAAAAAATTGTGTGTGTGTGTGTATGTGTGTGTGTGTAAAAGTTATTTTATTTTGGTTGTCATTGCTTGTTTTTTTCCTGAACATAAATTGAGCACCTACTCATTATTATATTAAAAATCAAATATGAAAAAATATTCCACTTAAATTAATATTTCTGGTAATTCCATCCACCCATCCGAGGAAACAAACACTGTGAATATATGTTTATATAACTGTTTTCATATAAATGAAATAAAAATGTTTATATTATATTATTTAATATTTAAACTTGCTCTCCCCTCTTAAGAAAAAATAGTTGACACATTCTTATATCTGGATAAATAGTGTATTCTGCTATCTTCTAGCCTTACTCTTTGAGGAGTAATCCCTGGCTTGGACCTCATCTCAATACAGCAGAATTAAGGCTCCTGTCTTTATCCCTGCTAAGGTGGTATCAGAAAAATACTGGTGGAAAGTACAGACTTTCACTGTGTACAGCATTAATGAGGCCAACCTCTGCCACAGTGTCAATTCAGGTCACATGGGGAGCAATAACTTGGTACACCAATCCCTCCAAGCCAGGAAGGTATCAGGGGAGGCCTAAAAGGAAACTGGAAGTCCCATTTCCATCCCGTAGTAAAAAAGGACTTCCCCTTCAGATTTTAACAAGGCTCAATAAGAAGCTTGGACATCTACCATCACCTGGAAGTAATGAGGTGGCCTCCATTTTTTTTTCTGCCAAGACAGATGAATCAGAAGGTTTAAATATGATTTCAGTTGCATAACATAATATTCAGAATGTCCAGTTTTTAAGTAAAAGAAAATAATCATAATACCAAGAATAAAGAATATCTCAAACTTAATTTAAACATACAATCAATAGTTGATAACATGGAGGATACAGAGATATTAGAATTATGTAACAAAGATTTACAGTAGCCGTAACAACAATGTTTCAATTAGTTTTCATAGATATTCTTGACACAAATTAATGAAAAGACTCAAAAAAAAAAAGAGAAAGTTTAAGCAAAGAAATAGAAGATATAAGGAAGAACCAAATATTTTTTAAACTGAAAATCATAATAAATAAAGCTCAATGGATGAGCTCAATAACAAAATGGATGTGACACAGAAAAGAAAGAATGAGATGTAAGACCAATAGAAATTAACCAACTGGAAAACAGAGATAATATAACTGAAAGAAAAACGTTCAAAGACCTGTGAGATTGTAACAAAAGATCTAACATTATGTAACCAGAGATATGAATGGCAAAGAGGAGAGTAGACCTGACAAAGCACATGAGAAAATAATGTCTGAAAGCTTTCCACTTTTGACAAAAGACATATATCGGTAGTTTCCAGATGTCTAGTAAATCTCAACAAAACTCGCACTAAGATAAATTATAGTCAAAGTTCTCAAAACTGAACTCAGAAGGAAATTTTTGAGAGCAGTGAGAGAGTAATGATACCTTACTATAAGAGGGAAATAATTAGAATGATTGCATTTCTTATCAGAAACCATGAGATCCAAAAAGGAGATGCAGTCATTTTCAATTACCAAAAGAAAAGACTGTGAACCCAGAATCTTATACCCAGCAAAATATCCCTTAAAATGAAGGGATAATCAAGATATGCTCAGATCAAGACAAACCAATAATTGGTTGCAAAAGATATAACCAAAAGAATATCTAAAAAAAGTTCTCCAAGCAGAAAGAAAACTTATAACATAAAGGAAGAAGAAAGAACACAGTACAGTTGACCATTCAACAGCATGACGTGGGTCTGCTTATACACATATTTTTTTTTAATAGATAAATTCTTTTTGAGATTTGAAACAATTTTAAAATTCACAAACAAACCATGTAGCCAAAAAGTATCAAAAAGTAAGAAAAAAGGTGTGTCATGAATGCATAAAACATATGTCGATACCAGTCTATTTTGTCATTTCTTACCATGAAATACACACAAATCTATTACAGGAAGTAAAAACTTTTCAAAGATTATGTACACAAACACAAAGCATACATGATTCCATTAACAGATAAGATAAATGCAACCAAATTTAAATATGGAATATTAAATGAAAACCATGAAAATTAACTATAGTTCATACTGTACTACTGTAATAATTTTGTTGCAACCTCATGTTGCTATTGCAATGAGCTCAAGCATGTTGTGAATATTTGTTTAAATGTTACCTGACACTAATCATCTTCCTGTGAGTATTTCTTCTCTTTAATAAATTTCATATTGCAATAAGAAGTGATATCTCACGATTCTCTCTCATTTCTCATTATATTTAGTTGAATAGCATAAACTTTGAAGAATACCGGGGGGCCTATATGAAGTGCCACTAGTGATGCTCAGGGTGCTCCCAATAAGCAGACCAAAGTCATGACATTACGAGAAATAGTTGAATTGCTTGATGTGTATCATAGATTGAGGTCTTCAGCTGCAGTTTCCTACCATTTCAAGATAAATGAATCCAGCCCAGGGACCACTGTCAGAAAAGACAAGGAAATTTGTGAAGCCATCACTGAAGCTATGCCAGCAGGTGGAAAAACTTTGGACCTTTTGTGTAATACCTTCTTGTCTATCTTGTATTCAAAATACAGCTTTTATGTTGTGAAAATTACTCTATGAAAGGCATACATAGACTCTAATATAATTAAATAAAAAATAAAGCAATTACATAACAACTTAAAGCAAAATAAAGATGAAAGAACTAAAGCTGGATAATTTAATGCTAGGAAAAGATGGTTTGATAATTTGAGAAAGAAGTTTGGCTTAAAAAACATATCAAGATAACAGGAAAAGCTGCTTCTGTCAACCAAGAGGCAGCAGATGAGTTCACAGACACTGTTAAGAAAATCACTGAGGCTACAGGATCCTGTGAGAATAATATTAGGTATCAACTTGATTGGATTGAAGGATACCTAGAGAGCTGGTGAAGCATTGTTTCTGGGCGTGTCTGTGAGGGTGTTGCCAGAGAAGATTAACATTTGAGTCAGTGGACTGAGAGAGGAAGACCCATCCTCAATGTGGATGGGCACCATCCAGTCAGCTGCCAGTGTAGCTGGAGCAAAGCAAGTGGTAGAAGGTGGGATAAACCAGCTTACTGACTCTTCTTTCTGCCGTGTTGGATGCTTCCTACCTTCGTACATCAGATGCTAGGTTCTTCGGCCTTTGGGCTCTTGGACTTAAACCAGTGGTTTGCTGGAGAGTCTCAGGCCTTTGGCCACAGACTGATGTCTGCACTGTTAGCTTGCTTACTTTTGAGGCTTTTGCACTCAGACTAAATCACTACTAGTTTCCTTTCTCCTCAGCTTGCAGACGTCCTATCATGGGACTTCATCTTGTGATTGTGTGAGTCAATTCTCCTTAATAAACTCCTTTTCACATTTACATCTGTCCTATCAGTTCTGTCCCTCTGGAGAACCCTGACTAATACAGATACCTACCTGAAGGGGTTATTAATGCAGATGCAAGTGCCTTATTTTGGAGAAAAAATGCCACAAAGGACATCTATTGCTAAGAAAGAGAAGCAAGCAAAAGGATTTAAGGCAGAAAAGGATATGCTAACACTACTTATTTTGTGAAAATGCACCTGGGTTTATGGTAAGAACTGTCCTTATCTATAAAGTTGTTGACCCCTGAGCCTTGAAGAGAAAAGATAAACACCAGCTTCCAGTCATTGTGTTGTATGAGAAGGCTTGGACTACAAGAATGCTTTTTCTGGATTGATTTCATTGGTGTTTTGTCCCTTAAGTCAGGAAGTACTTTGCCAGTAAGAAACTGTCTTCTAAAGTTGCTTTTGAGATTGGACAATGGCCCTGGTCACTCATAACCCCATGAGTTTAAAATAAAAGTTACTGAAGTGGCCTAATTGCCCCCAAACATAACATCTCTAATTCAGCTTCTAGATCGGGGGTCATAAGGACCTTTAAAGCTCATGACACATGGTAGTCTATGGAAAGAACTGTCAGAAGGTTGAGTATGGTGGCTCACGTTTGTAATCCCAGCACGTTGGGAGGCCGAGGTGGGTGGATCACCTGAGGTCAGGAGTTCGAGACCATCCTGGTCAACATGGTGAAACCTCATCTCTACTAAAAATACAGAAAATTAGTCAGGCATGGTGGTGCATGCCTGTTGTCCCAGCTACTTGGGAGGCTGAGGCGGGAGAATCGCTTGAACCTGGCGGGGCGGAAGTTGCAGTGAGTTGAGATTACACCACTTCAATCTAGCCTGGGCAAAAAGAACAAAACTCCCTCTCAAAAAAAAAAAAAAAAGAAAAGAA